>NW_004443647.1:36470-52487 GCF_000330505.1 Entamoeba invadens IP1 | reverse complement strand
ATCTATTTGTCGTAAATGAGTGAATTTTGTAGAAAATTTTATTTAATATTGAAATTTATTTTTTATAAAAAATTTAGTTTTTAATTCAACAAAAATTACAGATTCGAGAACAAATTATTTAATTGTCGTACACCAATTAAATAATTGGCCAGTTGTGCGACAAATAAACAAGTTCGACAATTATAATTACGACAAATAGACGCCTTTGACTGTAAATAATTGTGTGCTAACAATGACAAAAAATATAATAACCTTAAAATTTATACAGCTTATAAACCAAACATAACTTGTTATTTAAATTTGATAATAACAACAAGTGATATAAAAAATCAAAGCTTAAGATTTGTTATCATTAGTTTTAATTTTAAGAAAATTTAATTAATAGCTAATGATTTATAATTGGTTATATTAATATAGTTTATTATAGATGAATATTTACTGATTGGATATTAACTATTGTTACATTTAAAGAAAATATTTAAATAGATAACAAACTTTATTTGAAAAATTCCCACAAATGTTGAATTAAAAATTTTTAATTATTTGTAATTCGTTTTGTCGAGCAATATTATTACTTCATTTCTATTATTAATTGTCTTTTGATTCGAAACCCACACAACAAATGTAATCCATTTACAGTTTGTTTTCTCGTAGTAATACTTTCCCTTTATTTAAATCAAGTTCATTTTAATTCAAAAAGAAAAACAACACAATGGTATTGATTCTTTTTCTTTTAACTCTACAGTTATCATTGGCAAACGTTACTAAATGTTCTCCGGGGTGTTCATCAACGTGTATTTCTGATTACACATGTATTAGCAATTGTACTGAAACATATGATGACGACAAAACATGCCAAAATTGTAAATTTCGTAATCCAATGAGCAATGACTCAACAGGATATATAAAAGACGGGGACTATTGCAAAGAAGTAACCACTATTATTGTAAAACAAAATTTCTTACCAAACGAAAATGATATAGAATACGTACCAATTAATACCACTTTTAATTTTGAAATCAATCAGAATTCTACTGTTGATAAAGGACCTTGTTTCCAAAAAAACACACACCGCTTAGGTAAATGGATAAAAATAAAATCTACAGATTTTACGACCAAAGATTTTTATTTCACTCTGACAAAACCAGAACTTGACATCGTGGACGTCTTTTTCGATGGAACTTATTCACAAAGAACATTCACCTATAGTCAATGTAGAGTACATTATTGGCTGAACACATCTCAATTTAATGTTTCTGGTCAGTTTCCCAAAATTTCACCTTATCCTGATGACACTGATAATGTCATTCCTTTTAACGTTTACTTTTTCATATCAGTGAGGGGATACAAAAGAGTCAACTTAACAATTGAATTTTGGCAAAAAGAAAAACATCTCTGGCCATATATTTATGAATTTTCCCAAAGTGATTTGGACTATTTGGCAGAAGATTTGTCGAGAAAAATTGTTAAGGTGGTTCCTGTAGAAACGCGTGGTATTTATGTGGTAACTCCATGCACTCCACGTATATACATGAAGGCCATCTTTTTCACTTTGACTCTGAACTCATCGTACTCCGTTTTGGTGAGTACTAAAAAGCAAAATCGAGTGACTAATATGGTTGAAATGATGTCAAAAATAATTGATGAGAAGTTGGTTTATTCATGTGCAGAGACATGGGGAGGAGTGCCTGTTGGTGTTTTTGCCGAAATAATCCAAAATGGAGTTTTTGTACGTATCAAAGGTGATGACCGTCCTGGTGTTCGAGAATTTGCAATACTTTCTGATGATCACCAAACAAACAGTGAGATGGAAATAAGTGTTATTTGTCCGAACCACTGTCATGAAGATTTGGGACATGGGTATTGTTTTTCAAGTGAAGGTAGATGTGTATGTAAACCTGGATACGGTGGTGATGATTGTCATATGTTATGTTATTACAATGATAAATGGCAAGTAGATGATTACAAAGATTTGTGTTACTTTGGAGAATATGAATGCGATCAATACTGTAAGTGCCAAGAAGGACATGCTTTAAAAAACCATTTGTGTGTTTCTACAGAATGTATAAATGGAGGTATTGGGTCAAGTGATGAATGTATATTGGGTACTGAAGGTTGTCAAGACAATTGTCATTGCAATGTTAATTCAGGATACATCGCCACAACAAATTCAAGATGCAAGTTGGCAACATGTGGAAATGGTAAAATTGACTTTGACGACAATTATTACAATTCAGTGACGGAATTGAATTCAAAAGAAGAATGTGATAATGGGACAAATTGCAACGAATTTTGTAAATGTAATGTGGGCTTCAAGACTGATATTGACAATCCTATAGATTGTATACCTGAAGGTATTTCTACTGGAATTATTTTGGCTATCGTTTTTTGTTCGACTTTTGGAGCAATTGTGTTTATAACAATTATTGTTGTTTCCATATATAGTGCTTTAAGATACAAAAAGATAGACGTAAAAATATTTAAAACACAACAACCAAATTACCATTTTTATATCACTGGGTCGGTTAATGAGACTCCATCTAAAAATATAAAGTATGATATGAGACCTTTGGAATTGGATTTTGGAAACAAAAACAAAGCGACTTTAATCAATGACACCCGTTTTGAAAAGGTTGACATACGAAATTTGAGCAAAATGAAATGGTTTGTTTTTAATCATTTATTAGATGTGAAGAACACATTTTTACGTTTAGGATGATGGTCATATTTCATACAACCAATTCTCCCAAATTTGTCTTCCACTTTAGTCCACAAGTTGTTTTCCTTCGACCGAACACCAAATTCTGCATGACAGTATATATGACCTTACATTGTTCGACAAAGATAAAAAACATGAAAATCCCATACACAGTATGGCACTCCAAATCTAAAAAGACATTGGTGCGCATCTCTGAAATATTGAAGGGTAAGACTTTTGATGAATGGACACAAATTGACAAAAAGAATATTGAAAGGTTATGTGAAGATGTGAAAGTAAGAACACACAATTATTTTACAATTAAAACAGAAGCAACGAGTTCAACTCAGATTGATATGGATGAATTAAACATCGCTGAAAACCCAATTGCTGAAGGAGCGATGGGTAAAGTATTTATAGGCAATTATAGGAGTGTTCCAGTCGCTGTCAAACAGTTTAAGTGGGACAATTTGGACGACAATGAAATGACGGAGTTGAAAAAGAGTGTAGTAGCAGAATGTGAAATCATGAGTAAATTGCGAAATCCATTCATTGCCAATTACATGGGGTCCGTCACTTACTTAAAACAAGTCTCAATGGTCATCCAATTCTTTGTTTTGGGATCACTGGGAGAGTACTTGAGAAAGGAGAAAGAGGATTTTGTCATTCTTCCCTACAAATTAAAAGTACGCATGTTGTTTGACACTGCAAGAGGAATGCAATTTTTACATGAAAACAAGATTATGCACTTGGACTTAAAACCGGAGAATCTATTGGTGAATTCACTGGACTCAAATTCCGTCTGTTCCATTAAAATCACTGACTTTGGAACTTCAAGGTTCACCAAAAAGTCACTCAAAAAAGGAGAAGAAAAGGGTCTGGGCACTCCTATTTATGGATCACCGGAATCATTTAGGGATGAATATACATATGCTGGAGATGTCTATTCATATGGAATAACAGCATGGGAAATATTTTATCAACAAGAACCATACAAAGAGTTTAAATCGATTTTTGAAATCAAAAATTACGTTGAAAATGGGAAAAGACTTGAAATTGGAAGTGAGATGCCAAGACTTTACAGGGATCTTGTCGAAGAATGTTGGAGACAAACCCAAGAGATAGACCTTCTTTCGATCATATTGCAAGATTTTAGTCGCGTCGACGAAGATGTGATAAACCACATGCTTTGGACTTGGAATACTCATTTGATAAGCTGGAAAATATCACTCAAAAGAGAATGCAAAGAATGCAACAAACTCTCAAAGATGTTTATGCAGAATAATTTAAAATGTTTAACTGTTTATTTTATAATTTGAATTTAATTTCTTTTGTATTTAATACTTTTGAGTATAAAAAATAATTTTATATTTTCATATTTATTATTATAAATTTGTTTTTTTATCATTTGTACAATTTACAATATATTTTTTATTAAGTAATCATTGTTTTTGAATTATTGTTTATATAACATACAATCCATATTCACTTTTCAATAACTAATATTTTACAATTTTAACATATAAATAAAGTTCCAAAATTGTATTTGTTAATATTTTCTCAGAAAAAAATAAATAATTTAATTTAAATATTTTGTTAAAAAGTTGTACTTAATACATTCAGAGGTGCAAAAAATGTGAAACCGGTATTTACAAATTATTTTTAGTTGCAAACGAAAATTACAAATATAACATGATCCTTTTTTACCTTTTTTTCATTTGAAACTTAATTTTTTAAAAAAATATTAGTTTCTGACATATTATAATAAAGTAATAATCAAAAAAAAATTCAGAGTTTGTTTGATATGAAAACAAATAATCCAGACAAATATAAAAATATTAACAATATCTATTTCTACAAAACAAGATTTTTATACAAATCTTGTTTTGTGTTTTATTAATACACAATGAAAAGTTATTACAATACCACGTTTCTGAATTTTAAAATGAAAGAGGCATATAAAGAGAAATTATTAAAAAAAATACGACAATGGAAAGTTATTAAATTGTAATAATCAATAAAATATATAATTTGATAAAAAATATTTAATTTCTACAACATTTGAAAACAAGAATTTACCAGACAAAATAATTGTTTTTGACATTTTTAATCTTTAGGTTATTCATATTTTTTATAAAAACCATTTATAGATTTTTTTGTAAATAAAAAGAAAAAAACAAATAATTTATTCAATGATTTGTATTCTTATTCTCGGTGTTTTAGCTAATGCACTTGATCAATGTTATATTAAAGACACTACTCACAATTGTTTCAAATATTATGACCAACTCGGAAACCTTTTATGTGATTCGAATTTGGTTATCACTGAATCTGGATATTTATGCGAAAAAGCTTTCAAAAATCAAACAGTATTTACTTCGGTTATTTTAGAACAAATAACTCAAATCAATGATTATGCATTCGAAGGATGTTCTAATCTGGTAAATTTTTCTTTTCCTACGTCTAAATATTCAATTGGTTATGTTGGAAAGTCTGCGTTTGTCGGAACAAAGTTGGAATATATTAATCCAAATAATGTGAATAAAATTGACGAAAGTGCTTTTGATGGTGTTTTTCCCTGAAAAAAATTGAGTTTTCATATAAAATACCCAGACAAATTAAAAAGAATGCTTTTAGAAACACAGGACTTCAAACAATAGAAATTGCAACAAATAGCACTTCTATTTATGGTTATTTTTATTATTTTGAAAGAGTTGAAGAATACGCTTTTAGTGGTACGCAGTTCGAAACTTTTAATTTGAATGATAAATTAAATATGTACATTGGAAAGGGGGCATTTTCTAATATGACCAAATTAAAGTTATTCAATATGAATGGGTCATCAACAATATCAGAAGAAATGTTTGCTGGAGACACATCCCTTGAAAAAATTGAGTTTTCAGAAAATATAGTTGTATTGGGAAAAACGCATTCAAAGACTGTGAAAAATTGACTACACTTCACACTGGAAATATAATAAGTCTTCAGGATAGTCTACAGCATATCACAAAACTGTTTTACCATAGCGTATATGTTCCAAGTGGTGTTTCAGAAGAAATCAATGTTAATGGAGATATGAATGTGTATGTCAATAAATACTACAAAGAAACAAATCTCACCATTTTTGGTTTGACAGCAATACAATTAAGTTGTAACAAAGGCCAAAAATACGATTTCGAATCGAATGCTTGTGTTGCTTGTGAAAGCGGTTATAATTCATTTGATGGATGCAGTAATGAGTGTTCTGTTTATTCAAGTTGTAAATGGCGTGATAACGACTGTTTCAATAGATATAGTGGTGGTTACACTTGTAAAATATGCCCAAAGTATTATTATTATGGTCAATTTTGTAATGATGTTTGTAATACATCGAGGTTTTATTTACTTGGTGATAACAAAACGTGTACTGAATGTAGAAACGAACATTGCATACAATGTGCAAAAAAAGAAGTGATTGATTACAATCCCAATGTTATTTTCCAAAACACCAAATGTATAAAGTGTTCACCGTCTTATACTTTGACAACGACTGGGTCATGTATCGCATCTTGTGATGTCGAAAATAATTATTCATATTATGTTGCAATTGATGGAGAACAAGTCTGCCAAAAATGTAGTGATATTTTGAAAGATTGCAACAAATGTAATTCAAACAACACTTGTTTGGAATGCCAAGAATACAGATATTTGAATGAGGATACTAATGAGTGCACTAAAACGTGTCCATTAACATATGGTATAGATAGTACTTATAGAAAGTGTGTAAAATGCAATCCAAATTGTGAAAATTGTAATTACCTACCATTAAATGGAAATATCCAAATGTGTACAAAATGTGATCTTGGTTACTATTTGGTCAGTGATACAAATGAATGTGTGGCAAGTTGTGCTGATAAATACTATGCGTATGAAGGTACACAAACCAACCCCAAAAAGTGTATTAAATGTGAAAGAAATTGCACTGTGTGTTCTGGAGATAAAGTTGAATATTGTTCCAAGTGCGAACCAGGTTACTTTTTATATGATGAAAATGAACCACAGGGGTGTCAAAGTCAGTGTGATGATGGGTATTATGAAACCACAGAAAATGGCACAGCCAAGTGCAAGAAGTGTTCTGTTATCAACAACTGTTTAACATGTGAATCACAAACGCAATGTACCAAATGTGGAAACAACCAATATGTACAAGCAGATGGTTCATGTGGAGATACTTGTCCAGAAAAACACAGAAAGGGTGATGGGTATTGTGAAGAATGTCCACCACTTTGTAGTGAGTGTCAAGAATCGGGCAAAAACAAGTGCGATGTGATTCAAACACTTTCATTCTCGAAGACAAAACATGTTCAATGTCATGTGGAGATGGATATGGAGAAATCAAGGACACAACTCCAAATTGGACATGCAAGAAATGTGTTGATAATAACTGTAAAACGTGTGTAATATTTACAGAGGAGAAGTGTGTTGAATGTGATGATGATTTCTATTTCAATGAAAATACAAAAAGATGTGAAAGTGAATGCAACTTGACCACACATTATGTGGAAATATCAGAGAAGTTGCGAATCTGCTCATTGTGCAACAAAGAGTTTTCAAATTGTCAAACCTGTACATCACAGCGGTGCACAAAATGTGAAACCAATTATTACAATCAACCGGACACACCATATACATGCGAAGAAGATTGTCCAGATGCTTACTTTAAAGGAGATGGTGTGTGCACAAAATGTGCTGATAAGTGTCTGAGTTGTGACGACATTCAGTGCTTCAGTTGTGAGGAAAAATAAGTTCTTACCAACGACAAACTAACGTGCGAACGCTGCGATGATAAAAGTTGTTTAAAATGCAGTCAAGGAAAAGAAAAGTGTGATAAATGCGAATCTCCCAAATTAGTAGGTAAAGATTCAACATGTGTTGATAATTGTGAAATTGGGTATTACAATGTAAACGATGAATATTATGAAATGTGTCGAGAACAAAACTGTGCGATTTGTGATGCAACAGAGTGCAACGAATGCGTATTAAAAAGTTATATGTTCAATGGCACCTGTGTTTCATCATGCCCAGATGGGTTTTATGAAAATATAAAAGTATGTAGCATTTGTTCAAAAAGTGCAAATGAATATGGTGTTTGCAAACAGGGGGATTTGGAATGTATTGGGTGCTCACCAAGAAATGACAATGGAAGTGCTTGGACTATACCCATGTTGTTTGCATTACTCTGTCTGGCAATGCTATAACACTGAAAAATCAAACTTATAAATGATTTGATTTTTTATTTTATTATTAACTATTATAATATATCTACACATTTATAACCCAAAGTTTGTTTAAAAAAGCAAAACGATAAAATATAAAGCCAAATCATTTTGAAATTTGTTTTTTTTAATATTTTATACAGTCAAACCATTCAAAAGTATATAAAAATAATGTGCGTTTATATTTTGATTTACTAAAATGATTATTCATGAGAGAACATACTATTCAGATATACAACTTCTAATAAGTTTCATTGTACTTAAATATATAGATAAATTATGTGCCATTTTCAATCACGCTAATTATCTTTTCGATTAAAAAAACTAAATAAAACCAAACAGATTTTGTGATATTTAAAAAATATAAAATAAAATTTTAAATAAAAAGAAAGATTTCTTTTCAACACAGTTAATATTAAAATATAAAAAATTTAACAAAAGCAGAGATAACTCGAAAAAAAGTTTTATTATTTTGTTGTGTGGTTCGATGTTGATTATAGAATTGTTAATTATAATTAAAATCAACAATCAAAACTTTATATTAAATAATGTGACATACAATAAAGACAGAAAAAGATACGATAATATATTATTAATAATAATATTAAATGAGATCAATGTTTCTGTGATTGGAGCATTTTATACAATAATTAAATTGAAATATGAAGGTGGTTTAATTAGTCAGTTTAATCATATCATTATATCAATATTGATTATTAACAAACATTATATTAATAATATATTTATTATATATTTATTATAAATAAATATACAAAACAATGACATTACTATAATCAATAATTATTTTATTAATAAGAATAGTTAATTATAAAATGTACAAAGATAAATGATTCAACTTTAAAAACATTTAATGATTTAAATTTCACATGATAAATTTTTCTAAGTAACTAGAAAAATCATAATGTTGATTTTATTTTGTCTAATTTTTCTCTCATATTCTTTGACCTTTGAAAATTGGGTTAACCGTTATAACAAGCAGTTCACAACAGCAGAATTACTTCGACGTCGCGCGATATATATTGACAATTTAAATTACGTTGTAGAGCATTCCGGTATCAACGGAGTTCAACTTTCTTTAGATGGACCTTATGCTACTTTGACTAACGAAGAGTATAAGTCCCTTTTGCGTCTTCAAAGTGTGTCGCCAAACACTCAATCGTTTGTTTCTTAAGACTCAAAATATATTACTAATAATATACTATTATTTAATTATACTGAATGTAAAGTATGTATTTAAACTAAATGAATACTATAATTATAGTTTATAAAAATGAAACTATACTTTTATAGTAATATAATTATAAATATAATTATACTGACAACAAGGAAAAAGAAGACTGTAGATTACCAAGACGACGATGTGCCAACGAGTTTTGACTTGAGAAATTATAATCACAAGAACTACGTGAACACACCCGGGGACCAAGGCAATTGTGGCAGTTGTTATTCTTTTGCTATTACTGCGTATCTTGACACGAACATGTTACTTAATTATGACGAGTACACTGTCAACAGTTTCAGACTATCTACCGCAGAGATTATATCGTGTGCTAATAACAACTATAAGGACTGTCATGGCTGCGATGGAGGAAGTCTATCGTGCGGCTTACAATACGTCAAAAACAAGGGACTTTGCCTTGAAGAACAATTCAAGTTTTGCGGGAAGGACAACAACTGCCCGTCTGCTAATAACCTCCCTGAACGAGCCACGGAAATCGATGGAATTGAATCTGCCAGCTTCTCTATGGACTTGGAAGGGCATAAAAGAATTATTTATAAGCACGGAGGCTCACTAACAGCGATGGATAGTTCTAGGATGTCTTACCAATTATACGCAGGGGGAATTTATCAAGACAGCAGATGCAGTCAGATCGCATTGAATCACGCAGTAAACATCGTTGGGTATGGCGTCGAAAATTATATCCCCTATTTCATCGTAAAGAACTCTTACGGCTCGAATTGGGGAGAAATGGGGTATATCAGAGTCAGAGCAGATAATAATATGTGTGGCTTATCGACTAATGTCTACTGGGTCGATAAAGTAAAAAAGGCGTAACAAGGTATAGTTCAGTTTATTAATACTAATAATATATATATACAGGTCGGTACGAAACCCCTATAGTTTTTTAAAACCCCTTAAGTCGTCAATTGATTGGTCAAAACCAGAAAAAATAATTTATATTTAGAAACAACATTTTCGGATGACGATTGTAAGCCAACTCCACAAACGCGTTGTTGAAACATGTTCTCCGATGTCACTTCATGTGGTTTTACACGAGACGCGACTTGTTATGATCATGTATTGAACAGTTATAAACAAACGTAGTTTTTTATGGTTTTTATATTTATATTTTGTTTTGAGATCAACCCTACACGAGGGAGACGGGATTATCCCAAAAAGTCCAAACCTGAAAAGTCCAAAAAAAATATTATATAAGTAAGCCAAAAAGTCCAAAATATTATAATTATAATAAAATTATAATAAAATCTAAAAACCCTAAAAAAACGAATTATTTTTAAAATATTTGAATAAAACGATAAAATGTGATTAAAATTTAAACATTTGCCAAAACAATTGGTATTTGCGATAAAATATTAATAACAAGAAAATAGTTTAAAATGTTATAATGTTATAAATTATATATAAATTTGAATTTAACTAAAACAATTAAAATACAAAACTATGTATTATTTAAAAGTTTCACCAAACAAATAGTGATATAACAACTAAAAACATTTTGTTGTTACTGATACATTAAATAAATGAACATAACTTGAAATCACGATTTATATGATATCATTTAATAAATTATAAACTAATTAAACATATTTTAACCCTGAAAACGCATTTTTAAGAACAAACAAATCTTTAAAATATAAACATGAGCTCAGACCCAAAGCTGTCCTTTTTGGACAATGGGAACAAATTGAAGTCCCCACTGGTTTATGATGGGTTTAAATATATATTTAGTTACTTAATTTATTATAAATGTGTCGGATGTAAGTCAAGACTTACAGCTGTTATTGATGTCGACGATAATATTATTGGAGTTAAAAATGTTAGAATTCATAATATGAATAAACATGGCTTTTATGATTTGGACTCTGCTAGATTGAATTCGATTAAAGCAATTAAAATAAAGACTTTAAAAAACAATTACAAGTTGATCTTGTAGCAAATCCACGAACCAGAAACAGTTTGATTGCCGACCCTTACAAAGAACTGCAACTTTCAAGAAAACAATATCTAAAATTAAAAGTAATGGAAAAGCAAAATATAACATTCCAAACACCTTTAATGAATTATTTTAACATAAAAATTCTCTAATATTGGCTTCTCGTGCCGACGAATTGATTATATTCGGTTTAAATTCCGGACTTCTTCTTTTGTCCAAGTCTGAATACATAATGGGAGACGGAACATTCAAAATAGTTAATGGAAAAGGACAGTTGTATATATTGCATGCTTTTATCAACGGAGTCGCTACATCATGTCTCTTTGTTAAAATGAGAAATCGTAAAACTAACGAATATGTTGAAGTGTTTGCAGTGATTGAAAAATTAGCAGAAGAACGTTGAATCAATATTTTTAGAAAACACAAAATTTTTATTGGAGATCTTGAAAAGGCTGTAATTTCAACAATGGAGTCATTATTTCCATATGTCCGCTTTCATGGATGTTTTTTTATTTGACCCACAACATTATTGAAAAATTAAAAACACCAAAAATTGGAATGTTCGATGTTTTTAAAAATAACAATGACACTTATAAATTTATTAGACGTATTTTATGTACTGCTTTTTTACCTATTGAATATATAAACTGTAATACTTTAAATATGATTTTTGATTCTTACAGGGGTGTTGATAATGGTATAGTCACAACAGATCAAATTAACAATTTAAAATTGTATCTTATTAATACTTATTTTAAAACTGGTATAAAAATGTTATATATCCACCATCTGATTGGTATTGTTTTGGTCAACCAATCAGATGTGACAATTATTCCGAAGCTACACACCGTATTTTGTATAATTTTATACACAAAAAAATTGAAGTTGTGGCATTTTTTGATTTAATAATTCACACCTTAAAAGAAGATAAAGATAAAACTTTGAACCACAGAGTCACTGGAAATCCCATATCTCCCTTAATTAACAAAATACTAAAAATGGAAACTATATTATTTTTGGAAAAAAAAAGAAACAGTGTTGGATTATTTAGATCGAATTTCGATAATTATCCAACTCAAAAATGAATGTTCAACTTTTTATTATACAAATTACAATGAATTATCTTTACAACAACTCGCTAATAAAGTTGAACTCTCAGACCTTAAAGCACTTCAAATAGGGGAGTCAACTAAAATATCATTTGAAACTTTGTTCCTCCTTAAAGACTCGACTAGTGATAACTTAATTGGACCTTTAACCAATATTACTCTTGGTAACTGGGATTTTTTGAAATCTACCGAAGATCAGAAAAGATTTTTTACCCATTCGTAGAAGTCAATGATTTGTATTATTCTGTAGATGAAAATTTGGATTTGGTGTGCGAGTTTTACAAAAACCCATCAAAACACTGCAACGACGAAGATGTGTTTGTAACTCAACTTGACAGTGACATATCTCCAGTTGAAGACGAACACGTTAATTTTCAGAATGAAGAAGTAAACACTGTCGTCCCAGACACCCAACAAACAGATAATGGGTATTTATCAACGAACCCCCGTGTTATTTCTCCTCAAAATCCCAACGGTCAAAGACAACCATCTGAACCACAATTGTACACACCAATTCCTGTGATGCTTGTACCATACCCTTTAACCTCAGAACAATCGAGTCATATTTTACAACTTCCACCTTTCTCTGCAAATCAGGGAATACAGCAATTACTTCAATGGTCAATGCCATTAGCTCCAATGAATCCACAATGTTATCAATTTGGATTGCCTCTGGTTAATCCACCGAACATTCAATGACTCGAAGTTCTTCAATCATTTACAGTTCAGCTGTTGTTTATTCTATCGTCAATGAGCAGTCCCTTTATCGTTCTTGGCGATAATCACTTAATATTATTGTGCTGTTTGGACTTGTTAACGTTTTGTTTGTGTTGCATACATTATACACACACAACTCTAAACGTGTTCTCGCTACATATCCTGATCTCAACCAAATATGTTGTATTCAATGCTTGGTTAACATGATATTTTAAGTAACTGCCACATCCGAAGTCCGTGCCCGACATCTCAAAGCAAGTGAAGTTGGGTCTGATGATGTTCTTTTCGAAAGTGTTCGACAATGTATTGTAGTCAATATTGCCATTAATATTATGATAGTCTGCTATCATCTCAGTTGCGTGACTATTGTCAGTCCAACACCGATGTACTTTGTTGATATTTCCAACAAATTTCAAGTTGTGACCAAAGAACCACTTGCTACTAACATCACTTTATCAATTGGCTCAACGAGTGGTCGAAATACCATTGCTGGAAATATTTTCATATCCATACCAATAATCATCGTTTTTGTTTATAAAGAAGCCAGTTGGCGATGGTGACTTTTGTTCACAAGATCAAGTCAGCGGGTGTTGCTAGTGTCATGTCTTACGTCTAATGTACTTTTTGAGACTTGTGATTTTATGCTCACAAGACTTTAGTTTCTGTGGTGAAGAATGCTGGTATAAAGTTCCAAGCAGTGATGTCGTTCCACAAGTGTGGTGGTAATGTTGGAGACTCTATAACGATTGAGATTCAACGATGGGCCCGAAAAGTTGGCGCTTTCAACGACGTATTCTTCAAAGACGCCGAAAACAACGTCGTCATCAAGTACATTTCTTTGTGATGACCAAATCATTTTCGAAGAAAGAATTTTTATTGAAATATTCAAAAAGATTTCATGGCGTCTTGCAAACAGAAGTCCCAGAGTTACATCGACGACGAAACACTCAATGAGATCCAAGTTGGTATGCGACCATGCGATGAGACAAGATACCCGTCATACCCACTCTCGAGATGGAGTTACTGAGGCATTGGAAAGTTACAATGCAGCGACAGCAAGTCACAGGAAAACTTGAAAATGCAGCCAACAGTACTGGGCACTCCGAGTGGGGACAGAACACAACTAATGCCGCTTAGATTTAATCAATTTGTCTTTAATTGTAAATAATATTGGAGTTAATGATATCAAGTAGGGCCATTAATTTAGTTTTAATCACTTTGGAGATTTGAAAAGTAATACAAAACAGATTTTTTTACTTATAAGCTATATACTATATTTATAATTGATTATAATAAAAATGATAAAATGTGATATTTTTGAAAGAAGTGTTAAATAAATAATATTTTTTATCAAGTTTATTAAGAAAAAAGATAAGTTAATAAATAAAAAAGTTTAATTTGATTAACTAAACAATGTTTTAAAATTTTAAATACACAGACCGACATATTTTCTGGGAAATTAAATTAAAAATAAATCAAAAACCAAACATAGTATTTGTGAATGTTAAAGACTAGTTATTTTTAAAATAGTAATTTAGTTTATTTTTAAAATGTTAGTTATATTATTTACAATTTAAACTATAATTGTATTATTAATTTTATTAATTAAACATATCATAAGATATTTAAATTGTTTATTTGAAAAATTTATAATAAAGTCTATAATTATTTTTTTAAATAATAATTACAATCAGTCTTAAAACGTTATCTAGTGCCTTTTGGACCATTAAAAATAGAACATTTCGGGAAGCCGTCCAAATAATCCATCCCAATTGTTCCGGGTTTTTTCACGGTTTACCCAATGCCCAATGTTTAGACATAATTAAAGCTATTTTTTGTCCACCAGATAACGTTAAAAGACTGACTCTACTTTAAAAAGAATTAAATATATTGAGTCAAATAAAACAAAAAAGTGTAATAACACATTAATTACATTAATCAACCTCTAATATTGTTTGCACTTTATATTGCAATTCTTCAAAAATTTGGAGTTTAACTTAACCTCAGCTTCCTTCTGTTTCTGTGTGTATTCATTATTTGATGCCGATTGGTTCTTGTCGAGCCAGTCGAGTGTTCCATGATAATTGCTTCAATTGAAGCCTTGTCGTCTGGGGGCTTTGCTGCAATTTGCTCGTTGAGTGTGTTATTACACAGTAGCAGAAAGTTTAAGTCAATTCTTCGCCTCGATTAGTTCCTTCATCTTGTCGTCCTCCACCTTGAACTTCTCTGCGTCTGCAACTATCTTGTCCATATGCTCCTTCGAGAGTCTTCCATTGTCACTGGTGATTGTGATCTTGTTCAACTTACCTGTTGTCTTGTCTACAACTGAGATATTCAGAACCCCTTCTCGACTGGTGCGACTGTTGACTTGAAGAGGTCAATGTTGAGTTCTTCAAAACGCGCTCTTGTGCTTGATGTGTAGAAGTCGATGCCTTCATACAACTGGTCGACTTTAATGTTTGCTGTTGCTGCCGATGACAGTGTTCGCTTTGCCCTTTAGCACGATGTTCTGAGTCTTCTGACTGCTCGTGCATTGCCTGAAATGTCTTTCTTGTACTTTCTCTTGAACTCGGCAATGAAGTGGTTGACCATTCTGTTATCAAAGTCTTCGCCACCAAGGTGTGTGTTGCCGTTTGTTGCCTTCACTTCAAAGACGCCATCGTCAATAGCAAGAAGTGACACATCAAATGTTCCACCACCAAGATCAAAGATCAAGACGTTCTTTTCTCTCTCCGTCTTCTTGTCAAGTCCATATGCTATTGCGGCTGCTGTTGGCTCATTGATGATTCTGAGCACATTGATGCCTGCAATTGTGCCCGCATCCTTTGTTGCCTGTCGCTGTGAATCGTTGAATAGGCTGGACATGTGATGACTGCGTTGTTGACTTTCCCACCAACAAACGCCTCTGCCGTCTCCTTCATCTTCGTCAGCACCATCGAACTGATCTCCTCTGGTGTGAACTTCTTTGTCTCTCCCTTGTACTCCACCTGAATCAACAACTTGTCATTGCCATCGTTTACAACAGTGAATGACCAATGCTT
>NW_004443647.1:35707-36370 GCF_000330505.1 Entamoeba invadens IP1 | reverse complement strand
AAATAAATATTAAAGTTCTTTAAATAGATCTCATGTATTTAAATGTGTAGAATTCGTTCATATCACGGTTTTGTTTATATTAAGTATTTACATTTGTTCAAATATTATTTATTTTTTATAAATAACTATAATTAATAAGTATAAACCAAACAGTCGAAACTATTATGCAAATCTTGATGTTTTCTAAATAAATTGATTCCACGTTCTTATGCTAATTTTTCAATCGCTCCAAACACTTCAATGCGGTCGATAGTTTTACGACTTCTCATTTTAACAATTCATTTAAAAGTGTTTGGAATGTTATATTTTGCTTTTCCATTACTTTTAATTTTAGATATTGTTTTCTTGAAAGTTGCAGTTCTTTGTAAGGGTCGGCAATCAAACTGTTTCTGGTTCGTGGATTTGCTACAAGATCAACTTGTAATTGTTTTTTAAAGTCTTTATTTTAATTGCTTTAATCGAATTCAATCTAGCAGAGTCCAAATCATAAAAGCCATGTTTATTCATATTATGAATTCTAACATTTTTAACTCCAATAATATTATCGTCGACATCAATAACAGCTGTAAGTCTTGACTTACATCCGACACATTTATAATAAATTAAGTAACTAAATATATATTTAAACCCATCATAAACCAGTGGGGACTTCAATTTGTTCCC
>NW_004443647.1:29282-35607 GCF_000330505.1 Entamoeba invadens IP1 | reverse complement strand
TTTTTTGGACTTTTCGGTTTGGACTTTTTGGGATCCACCCGAGGGAGAACCACAAAGTGTGAGTCGTCAAAAGTAGCTATCGATGCCTCCGATAAGCGAGGTCTCCCACCGGAAGTTGGCCCGGTGGCTGGATAGGGTCTGGTAAACTTTAAAGGCAATCTCCCAGGAAGAGTAAGTCGAGCCTTGTCACCTCGCATCTTTGCCGTTCCAGCAAGTCCCAACTCTGCGTTTTCTAAGGCTTTGAAGGAAACGCTCTGAACTTAGAGAGTCAGATTGTCTCTCCATTCGATCCTCAAAACAAATTCTTGCCATTTGAATAGCACAGGACCGCTATTTGACTTTGGCTTGGATAAAACCTGGTAATACCAGGGGCAAAGATGTGGGTTATAAAAGATGACTTTTCGGCGCTATGTAGACTCTTTAAACAAAAGTAAAACATAATTTTTTTATCTCTTATATTTATATTTTGTTTTTTTGTTTTACAACACTTTTTATTGTCCATTATATCGTACTTGTTCGGGATAACGTCCTAATTAATGTTCTTTGAAACTTGAGGGGTTTAAGACAATTTGATGGGTTTTTACAGGGTTGGCCAAACGATCATGTTATTGAAAAAAAACTTAAAAAACAATAAAATGGTAAATAACATTATCATTTTTGAAAAACAAAAAGAAAATTACAAAACACAATTATTTATACCAAAAGATAAAATGAAAAAATATAAAACGATAATTTATCTTAAACATAAAATTGTTTTAAAATTACTTTAAATACAATATATTAATATTTTTTGTGTTGATTTAATTGTACATCATAACCTTTCAATTATATAATTCGTGTGTAAATAAAACAACTCAATAATGCTTTATTATATTTTTTGTTTTCAGTTCAATGAGTAATTATAATTTTGACTGATTATTTTCGTGTTTTGAATGATCGTTTTCATTTATAAGATAATCGAAAGATAAGTTTTACTGTATTATGAAAGTAATATGGTTTACATTATTCGAGAAAAATACAATGTTTGTTTTGTATTATTGCAAATAATAATAAAATTACTCAATACTACAATTTGATTGATTCATTGAAACTTTATTTCAAAAGAGACGTAAATATACAAATAAAAACTTATGAAAATAATTTATATTCACTAATGTTTTGAAAAATTATAAATTAATTGAAAAAATATTAAATTTTATGTTAAAATCACTTAACTTTTCTATAATAATTTTTGTTATTTGGAAGTTATTTCTATCTTTACAAGTATTATAAGTGGTGAATATAGTTATTTAATTGATATAACTTTGTAACACAATATTTCACGTGCTTTTTACTTTTTAAACATTATTCTTAAAAACCAAATTTTTACACAATATAATGATAATTTGATCACACAAAAAATATGTTTAAATCGTTAACTATAGTTTTACAATTTTTTTAAAAATTTTTTACTTTAAAAAAACTTTTTAATTTTTTTGTTGAAAATATGCTAAAACTTAAAATGAACTGACATGTATTAGAGATTGCCACGAAGTTGTTTAAAAACTGGATCTTGGCCGACCCCGAGTTTTTACCATAACTCTATATATAGGAATATAATTAAAGTAAAGGCGATCACAGTGAATCTATTTATGTTGATTATTTTGGCCTTTTTACTCAGGAAATGAATATAGGACGGTTATTATTAAAAATGAAAAATTTGGAAAATAATTTTTTTCCTAATAAAAATACAACAAACTTTGCTCCAAAAATAAAAAACAATATAATTTCAAAATAATATTTTATATTTTAAATCAGTTTCTCAACATTTTCTGTTAAAAAAATTATTCTTGTTATTTTTTAATAAAAAGTTTAATATATTTACTAAATTATATAGTTAAAATAATTATTTTTAGAAATATATATAAAAACCGCAATTGAGTTGTGTGAAGGGGGAATTTGTATTTATTGATAGAAAAGAGTTTCCGTTAATCTTGCGGAGACTTTGGATACATTTCAGTAGCTAGTTAGTTACAATTAACACAACAATGAAAGTCTTCCGCTATTTTTCATTAAAACTTTTTTGTTAAGAAAAAAAAACGTGAAAAAATTTGATATTGTAAATTCAATCGTAAATAATTTATAATACAAAATTATCATCTATATATAAAATGTGCATTATTCATCATCTAAATATAGAATAATTAAGATAAAATCAAAAAGAAAAAACACAATGTACTAATAATTTGTATTATTATATATAATATCGTAATAGTACACCATTCATAATAGTTTATTATATCATTTATATTATTGATTATAACATGTTTATCACATTAATCAATGGTAACACCAACAATAAAAAAACGAATAGTCAATAACAATGTTTGATTGTTATCACAATATGTTGTTTTTGCTATTCATCACAAATTGATTGTTTGAATATTTGATGTATCTTAATTTTTATCCCATTTTATTATAAAATCTTGTATAAACAAGTGATAAAGCTAGATACAACGATATAACATCAATACATTAACGGGTTTAACATTTTTTATGTGAATTATTATTGAATTAAATAGTAAAAATATTCATTGATATTTTAAACAATATAATTTGAATAACAAATTGTGTTATAATTACTTAACATGAAACATAGGAAAATGACTGTTTTGGTATTTGTCAAACAATAATTTTTTAATATTTGTAAAGTAATATTTTCATATATACATTTACATATTTTTGAATTGATAATCATTTTATCAAAAATACAATATAATAAAATATACATTTATTCCAATTATGAATAAACATTCAAAATAAGTTTTATAGTCTTTTTAATGAATTCAAATTAACTCTAAATGAAAATCAGTTAAAAGTTAATATTGTAATATAACAAGCTTAAATATTCATTTTCTTGATTAAAATATCATGAGAATGATACTAACATAAATTTCAAGCAATATGAATTTGATTGATAATAATAATTTGAATGTTATTTTTTGTTATTAATGTTTACGAACAAATACAAAAAACTTTCAATGAATTTGTGAATTATAAAAATTGTTTATTAAAAAGCAAATATAACTCATCTTTAACAATATACAGTAAAACCTGGATATTTTATAAACTGGATTGTTTATAATAGTAAAAATGGTTTTGTTATTAGTTTCAGAAAATATAAAATTTGTTTGATAAATTTTTTAACCAAAAGAAAAAACAAAAAAACAAACGACAAAATTTATATTTGTTATCACAGAAATAAAAATCAGTACGAATGACAAATCACCATACTTTGTTGCAAGTTCGGTTCCAAATGATGTTTCATTAAACAACACAACCGATGAAGAAACCATTGAAACTGATTTGAACAAAGATATATCTAAATTAAAAAGAATGAACTTGATACAAGAATCGACTACCATAGAAGAAGTTATAGAACCAGAAGAAGAAAAATATGCGATTGTTGATGCATCAGAAGAAGATGTTTCTCACAACGAAGTTGAAATTAACAAAATATCTGATGAACTAAAAGCTTTGATCGAAAAGCTTGGTTCGTTGGATCTTACAGATGAAATGGATATGTTTTACGCCAAAAGAGTACTGGAGTTGTTAAATTAAGAATTTGAATAATTGATTTACCACACAGACAAATATGCCACAACTTACATTAATTTACAAAACATAATAACATTTTTGTTTTTATAAAAATTGTTTTATAAAATGTCCAGGTTTTTTCTCCCTAAAAATTAGAAAATATCCAGGTTTTACTGTAGTTTGACATACAAATATAACACTTTTGAAAATTTTTCGAATATTGTTTTAATTTTAGAACGAGAGCCTGTATGTATTATGTATGATGAAAATAATGTTAATTAAACACAATAAACATACTATCAAAAAATTAACAAATTTATCAACAATTGGGTATTTTTGACAATTCATATTAAAGTATGTTTATCTGTAAACAATTAATTATTTAATAAATAAATTCAAATATGGTTAACTGTATTAAGTGTGTCAAGTTACTTTAAAATAAGTTTTCATTTATTAACCCAATTTACAAGGGTTGTCATAATTTAAATGATATAATAAACTATTATGAATGGTGTACTATTACGATATTATAAACTGGAAATAAAAAGTGTGTACCATTTTTAATCAATTTGTTTATTTTAGAGTATTTTCCCGATATTTATTAAGATTCAAATCTATTTTTCATAATTTTTATTTCGAAGTACACACTTTTATAACAACCAAAATCAATTCAAAAATAGAATCATCTAATAATGTGGGAATTATGCAACAGTTAAGCTGATTTACCCAAATTTTATACGTTCCACATGACAAACCTTATTAACTTTAATAATTAAAGTTTGTCACCAATAAACCCACCCATTGATTTCAAACACAATTTGAATCTTTCTGGGATAGATTCAATCAAATTGTTGATTGTTTGTATCGGGATTTCATCCCATTCAAGCAATAAAGCTTCTTTTAATTTTTGTTCATTTTCAAACACTTTTGTTTTTTCTCTTATTTTCTTTTCCATTATCGACCATAGATGTTCTATGGGACTTAGATCAGGTGAGTTAGCAGGCCATTTTTGAAGTACTTTGATGCCCATTCCCTGTAGTTTTGCTAATGTCGTCTTTGAAGTATGACAAGGAGCTCCATCTTGTTGAAAAACAAATTTTTTTCGTCCCCACTTTCAACAGCTTCATCAAAAACTCCTGATTCTTTTAGAATGTCAAAATATTTAGCTGAATCGAGTCTGTTGGAACAGAAGACAAGTTTGCTTTTGAAATCCTTTGCAATTGCTCCCCAGACCATTACAGAGCGGTCATATTTGGGAGTCGATTCAAAAATTGTATCTGGGTGATACCCCCAAGGTTTCTACATCATCATACCATCGGAGTGAAGACAGAAACGACTTTCATCTGAGATAATGACACAACTTGTCCATTTATTAATATTCTTTTGCCACAGCTGTTTTCTACAAAATGTGTATCGTGATTCAATATGTTTATCTGTTAAACATGGTCTTTTGATCGCTTTTCCATAATGAAATTATAATTCGTGGCGTATAGAATTAACTGTTGTTGCACCAAGACCAATTTCCATCCCAACTTTATGACTACTTGATTGTGGATTGATTATCGTTGACATTTCGACGTTTTTCATAGCGTCCTTTGTGATTTTTGGTGGTCTTCCCATTTTTGTTAATTTTGGAATAAATTGTGGATTGTCATCCAACTTAACTTTTAATGAATGAACTGTACTTTTCGAAAGGTGTCTTGAAGTTGAAACTTTTGTTATTGATATTCCATTAACCAAATCCGTGCATGCGTCTTTTATTTTTTGATGACGGAGTTTATCACACATTTTACTTTCTCGCGTCCTCATTACTGGTTTCATTGTTTAATAAAAAATTTCTTTTACAATTTGCCAAACTCAACCACTTTTTACCACTTTTTAAAACTCACTTCCACTCTTTTAAAATTTTCATCTAAAAAAATAATTATTTTTCTTTTTAAAAAAATATGAGTTTTTTATGTTCTGTGTTTTTCTCTTTTTAAATGTATTTTATTCTGTTAATTATTCGTTTTACCAAAAAATATTAAAAAAAACACACAAAAAAGAATTATATCGAGTACAGACTTTTTATTTCCAGTTTATATAATAATACAAATTATTAGTACATTGTGTTTTTTCTTTTTGATTTTATCTTAATTATTCTATATTTAGATGATGAATAATGCACATTTTATATATAGATGATAATTTTGTATTATAAATTATTTACGATTGAATTTACAATATCAAATTTTTTCACGTTTTTTTTTTCTTAACAAAAAAGTTTTAATGAAAAATAGCGGAAGACTTTCATTGTTGTGTTAATTGTAACTAACTAGCTACTGAAATGTATCCAAAGTCTCCGCAAGATCAACGGAAACTCTTTTCTATCAATAAATACAAATTCCCCCTTCACACAACTCAATTGCGGTTTTTATATATATTTGTAAAAATAATTATTTTTATTTATTTATTTTAAAAAAAATAATCTTTTGATTGCACAATAATTAATAATTTTATTATATAAACTATATATAATTAATTTTATAAATAAAAAATTGTTTGTTTCTTAATAAGTAAAAAATATGGTTTTTATTTAAAATTATCATAGTAAAATTAATTTTTTTGTTATATTTTTAAAATCATCACCATATTAATAGAGTTCGAAATTTATTGTGATATTTTATTTTCATAGTGATTTTTACACTTCATGATGATTATCAAATTCACTGTGATCACCTTAAAAAATGTACATGTTTTTTTGCACTGA
>NW_004443647.1:6387-29182 GCF_000330505.1 Entamoeba invadens IP1 | reverse complement strand
ATTATAATATTTTTTTATTTATATAGTTTATTTTATAATATGATTATGATAAAATTTAAATTCAAATTAATAGTTATTTATATGATATAATAATTAATTAACACTTTAAATGACATTGAACAAAATTCAAGTGGTCTGAAAATCTTGGAAATGTCGAGTTTATTTAATAAATTTCCGTTTTTTTAGAAATTATTTTATGTGCATAAACTATACACAAGCTAAAAAAAGTAAAATCATCAAAAATTGGATTAATATCCCTTTAAAAATAGGCCAAAACACAAATAAGAGCGTTATTTTAAGTGTTAATAAAATGATATAGTATATAAATAATATATTTAATTGTTTTATTTATTATACAAGTATTATAAATTTACTAACTATTTAACTTATACAAATTATTGTAAAAAAAACTTTTGTATTATTAACTTTAATAATATCAATAATATAAAATAATACATTATATTGGATAAATAACATATTAAAAACACAAATTTAAATAAATAGAAAATTTTATATTAATAATTTATTATTACTATATTAATTTATTATATTTTATTTAATTTTTATGTATTATATTATATATTTACACATTTTATTACAAATTATATTAATTTATTTTATTAACAATTATTATATATTAATTATTTACTTTATGAAAAACTATTTAAACCAAACACACCTTAACACTTAAAAAGTACACAAAATGCGTTTTTGGGAAATGATGTTCAAGAATAACAAAACCATTCGAAAATATAATGTTTTATAAAAATTCAAATAAAATAGTAAAAAACCTATAAAATTAAACTAGTCTTAGCTTAAAATTTTGAATAACGGTTGAAGTCAGAACGGACACCTTTTTGTCCGCCCGATTTTACACGTCCAAATAATCCTGAAATTTACTGCATTTGTTGCATTCTCCCCTTTAAGTTATTATTCACACAAATCGTCATAATTTCAAATTGTGAAACCTGTTGAATCTGTAAAGCAACATTAAGTAAGGCTTTTTTACTGTTGTTGTAAAATCACGACTCAGACTGTTAAATATTCTTTGTTTCGCTTCAACCACAAATTATTTTTCTTTTTTACCCAAAACTGTCTGCAAATCAATACCATTCGACATGTCATCGAACGTGTCATTAAGCCGTAAAATGGCTTTAGAAGTGTCAGAGAGTTCATTCATGTTGTCGTGGACTTGGTCTTTTACATTTATTATGAAGCTTTCCATCTTGTCAGCCAAGCCTTAATCATATTATTTAAGTGGCTTACTTATCAGCTTTGACTCTAGCTGCTATTCTACTTACCTATATTTTTATTTCCTTGTCAAGGCTAATGTTTTTTTTATAATTGAAGGTTTTTTATTACGACTATTAAAATATTATAAAATTATTTAGTACCTTAATATTATTTATTATAGTTCAATTATAGTAAATATAGTGTATGTTGTAAATTAAAAGATTATTTAAAGTTCTATAAGTAAAAATCAAAAAGGCGGACAAAAATATGTCTTTTTTGCCAATTAAGTGTTAAGAGCGGTACCTTTGAAAAGCGGGTTCTCTCAAGAGCGGGCATTTTTAACCAATCAAACATTAAAAACCGCTCGATAGAGAACTGACAATTTATTGTTTTTTGTTCTAAAAAATCGGGATTATTTTTTCTAATTTTTGGTAAATACATTTTGAATAACCAGAAAAACAAAAAAATAATTACAAAATATCAAAAGTGCAAATTTATTTGAAAGAAAAAAAAATAATTGTCAATATAAGTTTTTGCCAAGAAAAAAGATCGAAAGTGATATTAAATAAATTAAAACTTAAAAATAAAATAAATACCCGAGACATGAGCCACCTCATTTAATTACCAACTGTTTATTATGATACCACTACTACCTAAGACACTAAACACCTCAGGTGGTTATTTTTCAAAGTTTATTTTAACATAAATTATAAGATTTTAAATTAATTAAAATCTATTTTTATAAGAACATTTTTTTGTTAGAAAGTTCCTTGTACTGTTGTTTAATTTTTTTAGTTCATCATTTTTACTCACCACCTGTTTTTTCAACTCTTTAATTTTCAGCAAAATATCTCCTTGTTCTTCGGGTTCCTCAACATCAACGGGTTCTTCGTTCTGTTCGATCAAATCTTCAATGGAATAGGCCGTTACATCTCCCACAATCTTTCCACTTTCTTCTTTAAACAAAGAGTGCTTCCAGCAGCCAATTATTTTTTCGGATGAAACATCATCGTTCCAACAATCGACAGCATATAATATGGCATCACCCACATTCATTTTGAGTACTAAAATACATTTTCCCTGAGAATGAGCTTCTATAATTTCTTCTGCCTTTAAATTCGCAATTTTTCTTCGATATGCGGCCTTGAATGAGTGTATTATTTCCGCGTCACATTGTTGGAATACCGAAGTCGTGTTTTTCGGTAAAATTCCAGCCTTATGTGTGCAGGGTTTAATTCATACACATAAAATCCCCCTTTTAGGCCTTTGTAACTGTAGCCAAGTTTTTCTTCTTCAATAATCGTAGTTATGATAAGCTTGTGGCTTGGAGCATTATCTACTATAAGAAGAATGTTTCTGTTTTCTCTTGTGAGTGCTTCTTCCCCTTTGAGTAGCCATCGATGAATCAGCTCTATGTTCATCCAAGCATTAGTTTGAAAGTCGTAGAATTGTTTAACGTTGGTGTACTTTCCATCAGAGAACCACCTTGGATTACGATACTTTCCAACAACCAAAAGATTTTTTTTCTCCACTTAATGAACAGCATATCATAATTACAATTTGTTCTTTTCCTCCTTCCCTCCATGGTTATCAAAACCACTTGACAATGTTTTGGAAGGTAACAGCTTATAGAAAAGTCTCATTTCATCCGCGTTGTACACATTACCAGGAGCATACTGTGCAATAATTTCAACCAGCTTATCAATTGCCTCCTTGTGTTTATCTGGGTCAACTAAATTGCTTTCTCCGCACAATTTCTTTGATTTAAGTTGATTTCTTGAACAAAACGAAGAAATCCGATCATTTCAACGCATTATATCATCATATCCTTTTTCGAAGCAATATTTAGAAGCCAAGCTCTTGACAACATTGTAGAAAACTGGAGTATTGAATGACCTCACAGTTTCGATCATCTTGAGCATGTTCTCTTCCAAGTCTGGGTGTTTAACTTTTCTGAAAACCTTTGCATTTCCCGGTATTGATGGCTCAATTAAACTTCCCTTGATACCATACTTTAATAACATTCTCAGAGACTCGCGTTTTGGACATTTTTGTAAATTTTGGTTTATTATTTCTCTCAGTTTTTTCAATGACAGTTTCGGGGAGGCATTAGCCCATTATAAAATTTGCTTTTTTTCATCAATTAATAAAAATGTTTTTGGTAAAGACATGAATAAGTTATAAAATTATCTGTTTTTTTTAAATGACATTTGTGAGCCAAATCAAACATTGTTTAAAATCATCTTAAAGTTAACACTTGGTATTTTTTTTCTTTTTGAATTATTTTTCTTTTTTTTTTATTTTTATTTTTACATTTAAAAAGTGTTTTTTTAACTTTAAAAAATTGAGTTAAAAATAAAACGCCCGCTCTTGAGAGAACAAAATTTACCATACCCGCCCACTCTTGGGAGGTTTAATTGTAACATCTGTTATGTTAAATTATGATTGTTATAACTTTTAATGTGTTTTAATAATTGTATATTTGTTATAAAAAACACCATCTTTGTAATAGTGTCACACAAAAATAACAGTTTCATTTTAATTACTCTTTTGAATAATAACAGTGTGTGTTGGAAAACAATTATCACCGACATACATGACACTCGATGGTATAATCACACTGGCAAGCTTATTACATCCTCTAAAACATTTGTCTCCAATCGATGTAACACTTGTTGAAATTACAATATTGCTCAAACTCGAACATCCATCAAAACAACAATCTTCAAGTGTTATCACACTTTGTGGTATTGTTACACTACTCAGTTTTTCACATTTTAAAAAACAATATTCACTAATTTTTGTCACACTTGATGGTATAACAATATCACTCAAATTGTTGCACTTTGAAAAACATTTTTTATCAATCAACGTGACACTTGATGGTATTGTCACACTTCTAAGACTTTTACAATCTACGAAACAACCAGAACCAAGTGATATAACACTTGATGGTATTGTGACACTTAAAAGACCGATACAGCACGAAAAACAAAAATCTCCAATTGATGTGACACTCGATGGTATAGTAATACTATTCAAAGTGCTACATTTATAAAAACAATAGCTGCCAAGTGTTTTTATCGATGGCAATTCTACAGAACTCAGACCAACACAATTAGAGAAACATTGATCACCAATTTTTATTACATTTGATGGAATTACAATACTACTCAAACTTCTACATTTATAAAAACATGTATTGTTGATCAATGTGATATTAGACGGCACACTTACAATTTTAAGACTGCTACATTCAGAAAAACAACATTCACCAATAAATGTCACACTTGATGGAATAACCATCCTTCTTAAACTGTTACATTTATTAAAACATTTATAACCAAATTTTATCACACTTGTTGAAATTTCTATACAACTTAGATTTCTACATTTACTAAAGCACTTATTACTAAATGATGTTACACTTGATGGTATAGTCACACTGCTTAGATTACTACATCCATTAAAACAAGCATCTTCGATTGACGAAACACTTGTTGGAATTATTACATTGCTCAGATTGCTACATTTACTAAAACAACGATAACCAATCGATGTGACAATTGATGGTATTATAATGTTACTCAATTTGCTACATCCACGAAAACAACAATTACCAATTGTTTTTATTGATTTTATATTAACAGTACTGAGACTCGCACATCCATCAAAACAACAAACTCCAAGTGTAATTACACCTGGTGGTATTGTTACACTGCTTAGTTTTTTACATCCAAAAAAACAATATTCACCAATCAACTTGATATTTAATGGTATAACTATATTGCTCAATTTTTCACATTTAAAGAAACAATAATTACCAAATGATGTCACACTTGTTGATATTTCTATATTGCCCAAATTACAACACCCATAAAAACAACCAGAACTGATAGATCTGATGTTTGGAGGTATGACTATACTGCTTATTGTTTTACATTCACTAAAACAATTGTCTCGTAACGATCCAATGCATTGTGGTATTTTAAAGCCATATACTTTTGTGTTATTTTTAGTATAAATCACATTTTTAAATTTTATGTTTAAACCACTGTTTTTGACAACAGTTCCATAATCTACTTCGAACCACACGATAATTTCATAAAACTCCTTTTTTCTTATTACCTTTTTTCTTTTGTTTACTTCTTCATAATATTCATGATCACCCTCAACAACATTGACAATAAATCCATTCCCAAAATTCTCATTGTGTTTTTTCCACAAATGAAGTGTCTCGATGTTTGGAAAATGTTTAAATGTTTTGTTAGTCAATGGAATTGGGTTGAAGTGAAACTTCTTCATGTTGTCATTGAACTTCTTACATACAATCTTGAGATTGATAAAGTCTTTGATGGTATTAAAGTACATCGAGACTATCATCATGTGATAACTGTCGAGTTTGGACATTTTTTAAAATAAAGATTATTTGTCGGTTTAAATAATTTATGATAAAATTAAAAAAAATCAAAAAATAAATTGTTTTTGTTGGTTTTATGATAAAATACTTACTAATATTATTTTGTTTCGTTAAAAACTCAATCTACTTTTGAGGTGTTTTAGTGTTATTTTGAAATTTTTTTAAATTTATTTTTGATAAAAAATGTTTGATTAAAAAATTAGTTAATTCGACAATCTAATAATTTCCATTAATTCAATAGGTGAATAAGAACTTGTTTAATTAATAATTTTTAAATAGTAAATAGTATAATCTTCATATTAAAGTTGTTGTTCGACACAGTTTAATATGAAAATAATATTATGTTTTTAGGAACAAAAAAATAAAAAGTGCATTTGCCGGGACTCGAACCTGGATCTCCACCTTGGAAGGGTGGAATTCTGCCCTTAGACCACAAATGCTTCCCATAAAATTTAAAATCAAATTCTACACAATACAACAACATATTAACTTATATTT
Organism: Entamoeba invadens IP1; assembly: GCF_000330505.1. NCBI lineage: Eukaryota > Evosea > Mastigamoebida > Endamoebidae > Entamoeba > Entamoeba invadens. The sequence goes on along the minus strand of NW_004443647.1, from coordinate 23,031 downwards.
TTATAAAGAACAAATCAAAACAATATCTAAAATCAATTTAAAAAGCATAAAATAGTTTTTTTTTATTTTTTGAAAAAACACAAATTAATAAAGAATTATTTATTGTTGACAATATGTTTTTCAAGTCAGGTGTGTTTTAATTTCACAATGTCTTGTTAAATAACATAGTATAATGATAATTTGTTATTGCACAAAATTGTACTTCACAATGTAGCAGCCGCGTCTTCCGCAATCATCACAACACAAATGTCATCATGTGCAACTCTATATTCCAAATTTGTTCAAATGTGGTCTTTGTCTTAATTTGTACGTTTTAATATTATTCCTAAAGAAAACAAACATATAACAATCATTTAAAGTGTGTTTTATTTGTGCTAAAACAATCCGTTGCAACACATCTTCTTCTACTTCACTCCCAACTCGTGCAACCCATAGTTTTTTAAATGCCGATTTTTTGGTTTGAACAATCGAAGATTAGTCAATTGGTTTATCGGACATTGAGGAATTTGATCTTTTATTAATATTTGTAGATTCTATAGTTGGTATAATTCAAAATATTTTCACTTAACATAAAGACTCAAGTTAAGTTGGTTAATAATACCCAATTACATTTGACATCCATAACAAATAAACTAAAGTCGTACAGCTCATTGTACTTACTCAAGTCAAATGTTTTTCTTTACTTTTAGATTTGTATTTCATTTAATAAAGTTTAACGATTGGGATACTATACTTCCGAATGACATCCCCATCAATAATATCATTCACATTGCCTGATATTTAGTTTGTCACTAAATATAATCATTCGTTCTTTGTTTTAAAATTTAAAATTAAATTTTTAATTAATTGTTATTTAAAATGTTGATGTGGTGAACATATTGTCTTACTTAGTTGTTGTGTCTAATAGCTGTTCGGCGACTTTATAGTCACTTTGAAAATCGCCGACTTTTTTGTTAAAGTCAGCTATTTAAAATAAAGTCGCCGACTTAAATATTTAGTTAAATAACTATTCAAAATACCATTTATTATAAAAAAGGAATTAAAAAAATGAACTATATAAATTTAATATAATTATTATTAAAAATGAATAGAAAAAAATACCGTCCCAATTATATCTTCTCAAATCATTTTTTAAATTATATTTATATCATTATAATATAACAAATTATAACAACTATTGTGTTTTTACACATTTTTGAGACTATAATAAATATGGTATAATTTATTAAAATTAATAGTTATTTTGTTCTAAAATAAGTTGGCGACTTTTGAAGACAATTAAAATTCGCCAACTTCTCAGTAATATCAAAAGACGCCGAACAGTCATAATGTATGAAATTTGATAATGTACTTTTGATCACAGTTTACTACAATTATTAAAGGTTTTAGCTATATATTGGTAATTGCAAAAAAAAGTCTTTATAAATATCAACTTTTAAATCGTCTTTTAATGGTGTTTATTTTGTTATTCTTAAAAATACTTCAAGGAAAAAAATATTTTTAAAAAACTTTTTTCTTTTTTTATTTGGAAAAAAATAATGTAAATTTTGAACAAAAAACTATTCCCAAAAATAATAAACAAAATAAATGCAAAAATTCGGGACACTCCACTACAGACTTTTGAAAAACAGTTTTTTTTTCATTTTTAAATTATTGAACACAAAAATTAAGTATTATAATTATTTATATTATAATTTATGGTATTATCATCATTTTAACAATGATAATTAAAAATCATTATTAATGATTTTTGTATCTATCTTTCTATTATTTATAGATACACTTTTTAATGAAAAAAACAAGTGAATTCCTCACAACATTGTATATTATATCGAAGATTATAACTATATATTATAATTATTTTTATTGTATTTATTTGTTTGCCTAATCAACTTAGTTAAACATTTTAAAAATAAAATATATTAATTAAAAAACATAATGACTGTAAAACCATCAACGATTATTATTTAATTTGGGCATACTTGTCCGTCTTCACCGATTATCACTATGAACTTTTTAATGCCGATAGTTATAAGCGGTATAAACCCCAATAGAAATGTTCTCTGTACTCTAAATTTTCAAATCAATTGTGGATTTTGGTTTGGTGACGTTGCATTTTCAAAAAGTTTGTTTCTGGATATTGCGGTCTTTCTAAAAGGTATAATTTTTACAAACAAAAATGATATCTCTGAACTGATCAATCATATATGCTGTCATGAAATGTGTATTTGCCCATAGAAGAATAACTTCTTTTTCCCCAAACATTTAGGCGTTCCACTATCTCAGAGAAGATATGTTTCAGAACAGTTGTTCGAACAACAGTTCTGAGCTTAATATCTCAATGGAAGATCCCATTAATGTGTACATACAAAATTTCTCTTGAAGCATCCAAACAGACCTTTGTCTTCATTTTGTTTGTTATAGGCGACTTCTTCCTGTTCTCCATGATAAAGTGGAGACTCCCAAAATCAGCGTATTCGGTGACAATGCAAATTTTTGTCGGGACAAAACAGCACCACAGAAGTGCACTATATACACGTTTCTGAATTTGTCCAGCATCGCAACTTCCTTCTCAAATTCGTCGATTATTTCAAGCAAATTTGTTTGCTTATTCATCCTTTTGATTGCAACGGTCTTGTACAATCAGTATATTTTATATATATAACAAAGTCCATTTATAAAATATAGCAAACCCACCAGCATTCAAATAACTCTCTTCTTTGACTTCTGAATAATTGAGACTTGTTGTTACTTCCGTCACGATTTCCATGCTCAGTGTTCCAATTGTTCGTTTCCCATTAAACGCGTCGTCGACAACAATTTGCAGTTTGTCTTGAATATGTGTCGAGCAAAGTGGCTTAATTGATATTTCGACTTTGCACCCTTCTCTTCGCTTCAAAACGACTTTGTTGGGCGTAGAAAGGATTTCGTACTTCTTTGTAGTGATCATCTCTGACACGATCGAGATTATCACTGTGTGGTGGCATTTCAAATTGCCAAATGAAGTGCTTTGCTTTGAAAATTCATTGACTCGAATGTGTTTGTTGTCACTTCCAATGTCAAGAGTGAAGTGCTCACTTCCACCGAAGTGCGTTTCAAAAAGTTCCATTTCTCTTTTGTTTTTGTAGCATCGAAAATCACCACGTTTTCGGGAACAGTCATATTCCGAGTCATTTGAACGACTTTTTGAATCGGTTTTTTAAGAACAAAGGCAGCAAGTAATGAGATGGGTGTGATAAATGGTGGTGTCTGTGATAACTATAAGTAAGATGACCCTCGACACTGGACTATTCTCGAATTGATTGAGCTGTTCAGAACTCACTTAATGCCAAAAAGAACATTTAGTACAAAATTCCCCATTTGTTTTAACGCAGAAAGCGGCATTCGAGTTCACACATTTTCTTTCTGAAAGATAGAAACTGGTCTAACACTTTTTACACTGATACAAATATTTATCACACACTGCACAATGTTCAGAAATGGAGACGCATGGAACACACTGCGTGTTGTTTATAAGGGAATATCCATCGTCACACATCTCACACCCATAATCACAACCAGGCGTATTAATTTTTTGCCTCGTTTTTGTTTTAAAAAACAGGGAGCTGGTGTTAATTTTTTCCCAAAAACGTATTTTTAAAAGAAAAAACATTCTATAAAATAAGACTGAAGCATTTTTGGGATTCGGCATTCACCATGTAAATTTTGCTAAACGCCTGGTTGTGCCCATAATCACAATAATACCAATAACAGCACATCATTTTAAGTGTGTTGTCTTTTCACATGAATACGTCTCATTGACAAAATAATTGGTAAAGCACTTTGAACACTCAAAATCACTCAAACACTTCGAACAAAAACTGGGACACATAAGATATGACCCATTCAAGAGAAAGTGGTCTTTTTAACAGACAACACAATGACTTATATCGTCCACTAAAGCTAATGCGCAGTGTGGGGACTTGTTGACTGAAATAAACTATATTATTTTAACAATACAAATAAAAAAGTATCATAAAATGTAATTAAAACAATTAAGAGAATTTAATATAAATTATTTAAATAATTATTAATTGTTTATTAATAATACAATACTAAATAATAATGTAATCCCATAATTTAAAATTTTAAATATAACTAAATTTATAAACATTATTAATTCAAATATCAAAGCAATGAAGTCAATATAGTTAACTTGAATATTTATATGATGATGGTAATCATTCAATGACCGAACTTTTTATAAAAATCATTGACCATTTTATAAAATAAAAATGTTTTTTTCTATTGACCAATTTATAACATAACCAACAAAAAACGAAATTATAAGAAAACAATAAATAAAATTAAACTTCCACAAGTTGTAAATTACTTTTATGTGTTGGTATTTTGGTATTAAACATTTTGACAAGAATTGAAGTTATTGACACAGTCACTACAGCCAAGAATGACAATCCAAGAACAAGAAACGAACACACAATTGAAGAGATGATGGAGCGGTATTCATTTTCTTCTGAATCGATAATGCAACTATTACACAACTCAAACATTCAAATTGTAGCCAAAAACTGTTGTTCACATTGACACATCAAGTACTTATAGTGTTGGTCAATTGTTGTGTCGATACATCATTTGTTTTAAATATTAATTTAAATTTATAATATATATACTATATTATTATTTATATTATTTACTCAAAAACTGTCTTTTCAAATTGTCGTTTTCTACTGTTTTGAATTGAAAGTAAAAATCCATAAATTGGGCAAAGCATCAAAACGAAAAAAAATGCATTTAATATGAAAAATACAACAACGGCAATATTGATAACATAAACTCCGGACACAAAGTCCGACGTATCGGACTTTCGAATTTGTTTTTCTGCTATTTTTTAAAATTTTTATTGAAATAATTAATGAATTATGTCAAGAAAAACAGGAAATGTGCTAAATGTTATGAGCATTTATAATTTTTATATTATTTTTGATGTGTTTTTTCTTCAATTATTTTTTTGTTCATCCTACAAAAACGTTCATTAAAACATTCATTGTTTTCACAAATTTTTGTATAAAATTTGGGTATGAAATTAATTTTTCATATTTTATAAATCAAAATATTTCATGATTTTGAAATAAGGAAATTGTTGTGAAAGTAGAAAATTAAAAATCAAAAAATAAGACGCAAAAAATAGAAATAAGGGAAAATAATGATAAGTAAAACAGGTATAAATTTCGACAAAATATATTAATATCCCGAAAAACAAAAGAAAAAATTACTGTTATAACGTGTCGGACTTTGTGGCCCAAGTTTAGATAACTTTAAATTAAATTTGTTGCTAATAAATTTTTTATTTAAATTTGGAGAGCCCCAATGAAAAGCCAGATCGCAAAACACCGCCAATAACAACAAGAGCTAACTAAAATACATTTCGCCAAACAATTTATTTCTCGATGATGACACTACTGTCGATAGATATTTCGTCAAATAACAACCAAACCCGACTCCTCCAAAGAAACATATCTTGTTGTCTTATTACAGAAGACAATATGAGTTGGTTCATTTGTTAAATAATAAAATATTAACAAACAGCTATAAGTACACAAAAACAACATATAATTCATTGGCGATCAAACAAAAGACGTTGAACCTTGAAATCATCGTTGTATGTATGAAGAGCAATTTGAAGTTTTGTTTTGAATTAATGTGTTGTCTTTCTATAGTAATACATATTATTATAGTAATCCTATAGTAACACTATAATAACACATATTACTATAGTATTCTAGTTAATAATAAGAACATTTACTAGAGAAAAGAACAAAAATGAAATAAAAATAGTACAAATAGCTATAATAATTTATAATATATTTTCCCTGCTGTTTAAGGTAAGTTTGTCGAATTATAAACAATTATTTTGTAACTAGAAATTTGTTTCTGTAGATACTATTTTTACATATTGATTTTTTGTAGTTTAGTTATTAGTATTCAGTTTGTTCAATTATTAAATTATAATAAAACTAAAAAATATTAAAAAATAATAAAATGGAAAAGAGTAATTTATTTACTTTGATAATCAAAGTTTTTTATAATAAAACAATATATGATATTATATATATCGCATATTTTACAATCAAATTGTATTATTTTTGACAAAAGGACAAATTCGTTTTATCAAACTATTGCTAATCGTTTTGGTTACTAAAATTGATTTATTTTAGATTTGGAGATATAACTTTCTCAAATATAAACTTGTGGACTTTGTGAATCTGGTTGGAATAATAAGAAGATTATAAGTATAAAAATAAATAAAAAAGTAAATAAAAAACTAATTATTGATTTTTTATAATTGTTATTTATTTTTGAATAAATTATAAATTAGGTTTTTTCTGATATAAAACTGTTTTTGTTTTTTACTACTTTTAATAGTATAAATTATTATATTATTATTAAATAATAAACTGTATATTTGGTAGTACAGTTAACCAGTAAAGTCAACTTGTGTGTTTTAAAGGAAACAATGCGGCTCATTGGAGGGGTTTTAATATCAAAAAGCGCACGGAAACGTTACAAATCGAAACGAACAGTGAAATCATGTTGAGTGAAAATGTGACTCTTCCAACAACACAAGTCGTCTTTATCGGCAATTTCGTGTTTTCAAATTTGACACTCGAAAAGACAGAAAGTGGGTGTTCACATCATTTGGGAAATTTTAGTGCGAGTACAACACCATTAATTGGATTTGACGACAACGACATTCTGTTTTTTGGTAGTTCGAAGGATCCAAGTTTTTTGTACGAGGAATTAAAGTTGCTTGTGAAATTTTAGAAGAGTTGCGATTAGTGTTAGAAACTTCTATGATAAGTTGTGAGTGCATTTTCAATGGAAAGTACAGTTAAAAGGACTGTGAGAAGGCTGAGGAGGTAGAAAGTCACCACATATTAATTTTGGAAGAGAATGTCGTGTACAATCGAATTTACAATTTCAGAGAAATCATCTTCAACAATGGAAGAACACTCACCGATAATGTTGAATGCGAAGTGTGTAAAATTTAATTTTTTAATTTATTATTAAATTTTATTTAATTTGAGATGAAATGATGTTGTGGATAACAATGAAGTGACACTACATGGATCTTTGACAACGAAAATTGTCACTGTGAGTGACTATTTTCTTATTTTTACACTTACAACATTTTGAACACTGAGAAGCTTATTTTAAACGCAATTTGAGAGTTTCTGGAAATTCAATGGAAATCGGGGAGCTCCAAAATATGAAGGTTAATACGTTGCAAAACAATTTGGATATATTGGCATTGAAAATTGTGTTGAATAAGGTGTTGTCGTTAAGCACGAAGAACGACATTTATATTGGATTGAGTGAAGGAGAACAATATCATTTGATGCCTATTCCGTGATTTTAAGTAACGAAATTGTCAAATTGGGAGACGTCTTTGTGACACAAGGAATTAATGTAGATAACATGGGTCAACTTTCTATAGTGTCAATATTTAAAATACCAAGCGAGTTTTATACTATCACAACCAACAGAAAATCTGCTTGTAATTCCACAAGTAACAACTTTGAATGGTGTCACTGGAGTTTATTCAATAATTAATAAAGGTTATTAACAACTTGTGGAAGTTTAATTCTATTTATTGTTTTCTTATAATTTTGTTTTTGGTTGGTTATGTTATAAATTGGTCAATAGAATATAAAAAAACATTTTTTATATATAAAATGGTCAATGATTTTTATAAAAAGCTCGGTCATTGAATGACAACCATCATCGTATAAATATAAGGGTTTACTATATAGACTTTATCACTTTGATATTTAAATTAGTAATGTTTATAAATTTAGTTACAGTCGGAGTTTGTTTAAAAAGGATGTTTTTTCGACTGAATTAGTCATTTTTTATAATATTAGTTAGATTTTTTGTTAAAAAGGATGTTTTTTTAATAAAATAGATTTATATAATAAATTAGATATAATTTTTGCCAATTAGGAATAATTACCATAATGAGGTAATATTTTTGTTAAATTAGATTTTATTATTATTATTCGAGGTATTATTATAATAAAAATAGGTTGAATTACCAAAACATTAGGTATATTTACGGTAAATAGGTACATTTTTCGAACTTTAGATTTATTTACAAAAATTTTAGGCACAATTTATTTGAGATATTATACATTTATTTTCAATTTAGTCATTATTTAAATTATAAAAAAGAGTTAATTTAATGACCAATCATCACCATGAGTTTTCCATTCTTTAAACAAACGATTCTTTTTTTGCGTTTGTAAAACGTGTGTATTCGCGCTTTTAATGGTGTTGTAGAAATTTGCAAAGTTGTATTTTTGGAGGTCTTTTTCATTTTTTTTCAATGAATGGAATGCTTTGATGATGTTATCGAATTGGAATGACTGGTTGACCGCTTGTTGATATTGGTGCATTTAGAGTGTAATTCAAATTCTCCTTTGATCTCATCTATTGATATATTGTAAAGAAAACATGTTGTTTTTGTTTAATTAAACAATTAAATTGGAAAAATAATAAATTAACAAGTTTGAAATTGTAAAAAAAATGTTTACAGTAAAACCTCTCATTAATAGATTAAATGAAAAATAGAACCCCTCAATGGTGGTTATGAAATTATTTTTCCCCCTAATTAGTGATTTAATATCGTTTGGTTAAAACATCTTATAATGAAAAGATTCTCTTTATAAGGGAATAAACTAATGAGCGATTTTACTGTATTTAAAATTGGTCGAAATAATTATATAATTTATACTGATAAATTTAAATAATGACTAAATTGAAAATAAATGTATAATATCTCAAATAAATTGTGCCTAAAATTTTTGTAAATAAATCTAAAGTTCGAAAAATGTACCTATTTACCGTAAATATACCTAATGTTTTGGTAATTCAACCTATTTTTATTATAATAATACCTCGAATAATAATAATAAAATCTAATTTAACAAAAATATTACCTCATTATGGTAATTATTCCTAATTGGCAAAAATTATATCTAATTTATTATATAAATCTATTTTATTAAAAAAACATCCTTTTTAACAAAAAATCTAACTAATATTATAAAAAATGACTAATTCAGTCGAAAAAACATCCTTTTTAAACAAACTCCGACTGTATATTTGAAATTTTAAATTATGGGATTACATTATTATATCGTATTGTATTATTAATAAATAATTAATAATTATTTTAATAATTATTTTAAATTCTTTTAATTGTTTTAATTACATTTTATAATACTTTTTTATATGTATTGTTAAAAAAATGTAGTTTACTTATTATAGTGCATTATTAATTTTTTTATTTTAGAAGCAAATAAAAGGAAGTTGAATGAATTAAGAAACAGAACAACTAAAGACAAGAAGAAAATAGTAGATTTGGAACAACAACTGCAAGACCTTGGAGATAAAGTTGGGACTTCAAATATCGACCAAACAGAGGTCATCAAGAGAGACAACCAAATTGTTGATTTGGAGAAGGTGGTTGCTGCGTTGAAAGAACAGAACATATAACTTGATGCTGCTTATAAGGATATAAAAAAGCAATTGAAGACGCTTTGAAGATTGAGAATTGTGAATCACAGATTAAGGCACTTGAAGCACAAAAGAAGAAGGCTTTGGACGACAAAACTAATGAAAAATACCACCTCAGCTTCTCAACTAATCTGATAGAAGAAAGAATGTGGAAGACCAAGTCAAAACACTCAATGCACAACTTTCATCATTTAAAGTCCAAGTCAGTGCACCAGCTACTGTTCGTCAAGAAGAAGAGAAGAACGTGTTGAATGCAAAAATAACTTAAATTCAAGCCAAACTCGATGAAGAAAGACAGAAGGCTGACAGTGCAGATGCATTTTGAAAGGCTGCTGATAGCAAATTACAGTAAGTCCAGTTCAACTTAGATGAAGCAAATAACACTAAAAAAGTTGACTAAAAGGCGAATGACTTGACAGTCCAAGTTGATCAACTTACTGATGAGAAGAAGAAGAAGAATGAGCAGGATTTGGAGGAAATGGACAAGATGATTAACAACTTGAATGCTAAAGTTGACAAGGCACAGAGACAACTTGACACTGCAAATGATGAAAAAGATGGCAATAAAGCGATGAAATAGAAATACCAAGACAAACTGAAGAGCGTTAGAACTGAACTTGATCAAGAATAGAAAGACCATTCCAAGACCCAATTGATTAAAGGCAAGTACGAGAAAGATATCGCTGAAATCATAGTCAGAGCTGTAACCCAGATGGCTGAACAAGAGAAGGTCAAGACTATAATAGATTATAAGGCTGCTTTTGAAGAATTGATGAGAACTAGATATGCGACAAACTTGAAGACGATATGTCCGAGATGAAGACTGAATTGGAGGCTCTTGAACAAGCTATTAAAAATTATAAATAGTCGAAGAACACTTATGAAAAGAAGTTGACTGAACTGAATGAACAACTTGATCTTGAAAGAACCACCGCTCAACAGGCTAAAGCACAAAAGAAGAAATATGCAGACGAACTTAGAGAAGTGATGGAGAACGAAAATGAATTCGGTAAATATAAGGAACAAGCCGAGAAGTCCATTAACTTGTTAATTGCTCAAAAGGCTGATTTATAGAAGGAACTTAAGAAGGAGAGAGCAATGAAACAAAACTCTGATTTAGAAACTCATAGACTTAGAACTAAAGTTACTGATTTAAAAGCAAAATTTACAGAAGTTGCTGCTTTATTTGCGTTAATTGAAAACAAAATGCGAAACAGAATTGGACGAAATTGAAACAGAGAAAAAAGCACAGAACCCTACAGCTAACGCCGAGAAACCAGAGAAATGGTATGCCAGTAAGATTGAAGAAGTGAAGAGATAGCTAGCAACGTTTGTGTGGATAATTTTATATCTCATGATCAGTTCTCCCAATTTTAACAGAACATTCTTTTCACCACAAAAGTATCTATTTTTATTTTTTGATTAAAAAAACTATAAATACAAATGAAAAAAAACACTACAAAACACGTTAAAGTTCAAAAAATCAACTATTTTTTTAATTTGGTATTTTTTTTACCAAACATTTTTTCAAGTTCTTTTATCTTTTTGTTAATAGCAAGCAGCTGTTTTTTCTTTTTGTTTTATTTTCATTCAACTTTGGAGCACTTTTGAAATAACAATTGGGTGTATTTGAATCATCTGCAGTTTCAGTTTCTATATCAAAATAAATTTAACTGGCTCGAATCGTTCGTTAATATTTGTTTAATACTCGTTATTTTTTATTTCCCCTTTTTAATTATTACACGATCTATTTGTGGATAACTTAGAATATTTTGAATCTTTTTTAAATCAATATTTTCAAATGTTTTTCCTTCTGATTCAAAAACACATTTAAACAAGTTTTTCGAATGAAATTTTGCAAAAATGGTATTCAACAACATTTCATCAATACAATTTATTATTTGATCATTGTAAAACTGATTGACTAACATTTTGGCACCAAATTTAAATCATTACATTATTTAACCAAATGTTTTCGAAATATTCATAAATAACAAAAGAATCTTTTAAATTTAAATTAAATATATTAAACTGATATTTTAAATTTGTATTTTTCAAAAAGGAAGTGTCATAAGTATCATAAGTCTTTGAATAATTGCCCATTACACTTATATTCCATTGAATTAGACAAACCAAACTAAATATATTAAAATCACATTTCATAACAAAGTTAATCTTTTGAAATTAATTTAATAAAATCAAAATTATAAAATAATAAGAATATAATAGTTTATTTTTAACTTTGTTTTTAGAAAGAAAAATTGTTATTGAACAATTATTCGAAACCCGAACAACTCACAATTGAGATTCTTAATAGTAGAACGACACGATATTTAAGCCGATAAAAAACAGACAAAAAACACATATCATGTCTCTCGACTGTCAAATCATCACCCCACTCCAAAAAATCCTCTACAAACTCTGAGTGGAATGGTACACCACATCCGCACAGAAGGAAGATGTAGTTTACTCTACACATTCCATTTTTATCTGCTTTGCTATGTTGTACCTTGGCTCTGACGCCAACACCAAGAAACAACTTGAAAGTGTTTTTGGGTATTCCTCAATTTTAAAGGAGAAATTTTTGAACACAATGGGACAGCTTGTTCATAAAAAGCCAAATCAAAAACCCGTGTTGAAATTGTTAACGCGTTTTGGGCTGGAATGGACCTCAAATTCAAATACCAATTTTTGGCGGCAGTTACTCAGATGAAGTGCCAAATGAAGAACGGCGACTTTAAAAAGAAATGCGGGGCTGTAAGACAGGAAATAAACACCTTTGTCCAAAAAGCAACAAAGAACGTCATCAAAGACTTTACCCAACCAGGTGTCATTTCACCAGACACCGTCTCAGTCATTATCAACGCGATTTACTTCAATGGAGAGTGGAATGAACCGTTCCACATATTGCCCAATAAAATGGAGTTTGAAGGAGCCGGGGAAGTGACTGCTATGGAAGTCGACGTTGACTCGTCGGCAAGTTTTGAGGATGACTACACAATAGTGTCCGTCCTTTACAAGGGCTTCGAGCACAAATTGGTGTTTGTCATGCCAACGAATATGAAAAAAAATTGAGGCGAAGAAGGGCTTGAACAACTCAAAGACATTGTTTTTAATACCATCCAGTCTGTCCCAGAAAAAAGAAAAGTGACAATCCCAAAATTCGGTGTCGAGTCTTTATTTGAAATGAACGACCAGTTGATTGAACTTGAACTCACAGACCCATTCAGCCGTGATGCTAATTTTTCGAAAATGTCCAACACAAAAACATATGTCTCGGCAGCAATCCACAAAGCCGTTGTGTAAGTTGATGAAGTTGGAACGATCGCATCTGCCTTCACTCTATTTGATCTGAAAATTCGCCGCAAGATGTATACAGCACTACCAAGAGATGTCATCATCAATAAGCCTTATTACTTTGCTATTGTTGAAGGAAACAATTTGCCACTTTTCTTTAGAAAAGTTTCACACCCAAAGTTTTAATAAATTTTACATTTATTATGTTTTCAGGTACTTTGAATTATTTACTCTTAACAAAAAAAATCAATGGCTTTGTTAAATTCAGTTTTCATTGTAATTGTTGTTGTTCACAAATATTTATGTTTTTGCCTGAATATAAAAATATTGGTATGAATAATTGTGACTTTTATGAAAAACTGGATTTTTAACCACGCAAAAAATCGTTTAATTAATTGTAACTAAAAAATTTTTAGATATAAACAAGTTGAATTTTTATATAAATCATTCCATGACATTGATTATTACACACACCCAAAAGCAAACGATGAGTTTGCTACACACCTTGTCCTTGAAAAAAGACAATGCTTTTGTTGAAACTGATCGTGGTTTTTTTCATGTTAACAAGAGTAACAAGAAGCTCAATATCTTGAAACCCAAAAATATTTATGTCACATTTGAAAAAGAAAATTTATATGAAACAACAACAGAAAAAGTTGGGTGGACAATGAAAGTGCTCGAAATGTTTTTGACTCATAATTAAAAATTACAAACAATACCCGAAAAATCAAAAGATTTATTAAAGAGAAACGTGTGAATGAAGTACTGTTCTGGACAGTCCCAGGGCCTGAAGAAGAAAATGAAATTTTTAAATTTCAAGATGAATTCAAAAAATTTGCTGAAGTCTACATTGTCGAACCAAAGGGGTATAACTTAAGTTCAATTAAAATTGACTATTTGAATAAAAGAATTCCTGATAAAGAAATCAGTTCTTTTGGAGAATCAAAACGAGAAATCGACTTACGTGTTGGATTTGCATTCACTCGGCTTTCGACAAGTTTACTTAGAACGCAGTTTTCAACACTTTTCAAACAAAAATGCATTCTTAGTTATGGGCCGTGCCAATTTCCAGTTTTGTTTTCGTGTTATAAAGATTTCACAAACGACGCAAATGCTATTCTTCAAATCGTTAATAATGGTATGACTTTTAAGTCTCCGCAAATGACAAAAAATGAAGCAAAGAAATTTATTGAAAATTTCCACCAAGTACAAGTCACTCCAACACATGAAACACAACAAATTGTTGTTAAATGGAATAATATTTTGGAGAGTGATTACACTTTAATCAAATACTATGCAGAGTTTTACAATACTAGTTTTTCCGTGGCTTCAAAAACATACAGAGCCTTATTTGAAAATAGATACATACAAAACAGAGACGAAAGTATTGAAATGATAAATGAAGAGACACATGACAGACGCATGGATTTTAAGCAAAGACAGATGCTTAAAGTAATTCGAGAGTTTGGTTCTGCAGTTCATCAAGATGCAAATGTTATTGTTCACTCTTATTCCATTACAGTCCAAAACGTCACTTTTGACTACAAGAAGTATGAACTAAAAAGTACAAACAGTTGGTTAGAAAATGTTGTAGAAGAGAAGGGACGGTACACCACATTCGGCACAACAAAACAATATCTCCAAACATTTGTAGTGCAAAATATTAATAAAGAAAACATCTCTGGAATCAGTGAATTTGATATTTTAAACAATTTAGAAAACAAAAAGCTTGGAAATGAAAATAACTTGATCAAATACATTGAGAAACTAATTGAGCGAGACTTATTAAGAAGAATCAACGGCGGGTACAAAATCAAATTAACTCAACTTGGCAAAGCACTCTGTGAAGCAATTAAAGAGAGCACCCCGTTACTCTCAGACAAGTCGACTTACAACAACTTGCTCACTTAACTCAGAGATAAGGAAAAGACAAAGCAGAAGGTACTCGATTTCTATCTCGACCAATTTAACACTTTAGTAAAACAGAAAGAACAATTTGTAAACAAATTTAACGCCCATTTTGATCCTTTGATGGGTCAATTTAATGCCTGAGTTTGTGGTCTTTGTGGTAATCAGATGGTTGTCGACCCCAAAAAAAAGAAAAATCACTTGCAAAACTTGCTGTAAAAACTATAAACTTCCCCTTGGGAAGTTCAAAATATTAGAACAACCAACCACCTGTCCACTCTGTCATTTCGGATTGGTACAAGCACAATCAGGCGTTTTTTAAAATTTACTCATTGAGTGCCGCTGCCCAAAACTGCGTCCATATAATTTTTAGTGTTTTTTCTTCCTCTTTTACCATATTTTTTGAAAAAAAGCCTCATTTTTAAGAAGAAAAAATTAATTATTTGGATTACCATTTTTCATTTCTGTGTAGATTATTAGGTTGGTTTTATAGTGTTTTTCTGAATTTTAGGATGAATTGATTACCACCTCCAAATATCAAAATAGTGAAAAAGTTAACAAATGGTCTTAAAAAATCCAAATAAAACGGGTGGAGCACATTTTGAAAACTTCAACGGAGCAAAAGGTACACAAGTTAACAAAATGAATACAAATATAGCTTTCGTACAAATCTATAAATAATAAAATAGATAATTTATCTTTCAAAACAGCAAACAAAATGGTGTGTTTAGTACCAGTTACTCAAATAAACAATTTAAACAACACACAAAAAAATAAACAAGATACCATGAAACATAAATCGCGTTCGATGCAATACTTCAAAAAAAATCATTAAAACATAGTAATAGTTGCCGACTCAAACAATAACAAGAAAAACAATGGTAAAATATAGAACAAACAGGGAAATCTCTCTGAAACATGATTAATAAACGAATCTACAACCAAACACACTTAAACTATTACCATACAATTTTTAAACACTATACAACAACTATAAAAATATTATAAAACAACTATATCAAAACCATCGTGAGTAAAACAAAAAACTATATAATAACTATAATAATATTACAAAAAAAACTATTTGACAAAAACAATAATAAGATCATAATTAAAAACTAATATTTAATAATTAATTAATTAATTATAAAAAAATTACAAAAAGTCAAGCACTAATTAATTGTAATACATCAAACATAATAACAATAACATCAATTTATAATTAGAAGATGCATGACAAGATGGAAAACAAGAAAGAAGGGGTACTACTTGTTAATCCAATTTCGAATTGAAACAAAAATACAGATGTGGGACTAAAGTTTCGACGAGTACCAAGGTTTCGACTTATTATTTAAATCCTATTTAATTAGTAATGAACGAGTTTCTATATTTATTTTTAAAAAATAGTCCAAATATAACTTTTAATTTTAGTTTTAATAATGGTATAAATATTATTAATTATTAGTCGAAATCATGGTCCTGGTCGAAACCTTAGTACCACGTCTGTATGAACCAAGAATCCATTTATAGATTGTTCGAAAACATGCTTAGTAAACAAAATACATATTTGAATGATTTATAACGAAGCTTATTATTTTTCTCGCTTACCTTCTCGCTCAAAACAATGCCGCTTCTTTTCTCCGCTTTCTCTGCTTTCTTTCCTCTCTTCTTGCTACTCTATATGTTTTTTAAGTTCTGATGATAAAATATAAATTGAAGTTATCGATTTGTTTCAATTTTGTATAGAAACCCTGGTTTTTTATTAAAAATAGAACATTACCTTTTTTAGTGTCATCGGTAAGATCCATCGCTAAATATGAAATTGTTATCTTAAAGCTTTTCTTTGTGGAATTATTAGAGTTA
>NW_004443647.1:2028-6287 GCF_000330505.1 Entamoeba invadens IP1 | reverse complement strand
TTTGCACTCTTAATTCACCGTCTCTGACTGATTGTTGTGTCTTTTTCAAATCGGCTTGTGTCTTACCTATTTAAAGTAGCTTCCTTCTGTTCGAATTCTACAAGCTTTCTCTCAGCCTCTTCAACCTCTCTGGTGTATTGTTAGGTTTGCTTCTCAACCTTAATCAGTGGCGTTTCGTGTTTTTTCCTTCTCTGGTTTAATTACATCCAATTCTGTTTCATATTTCGCTTTCGATTTAGCGATTAAAGCTCCAGTCGCACCAGTGTCCGCCAATTTAGATTTCAAATCGATAACTTTAAATTGAAGTCTTTAAATTTCTCTTGGCTTGTTGTTTCACTGCTCTCTCCTTTTCAAGTTCCTTCTGTAAATCAGCTTTTTGAGCAATCAACGAGTTGATAGATTTCTCGGCTTGTTCCTTATATTCACCGAATTCGTTTTATTTCTCCATCACTTCTCTAAGCTACTCGGCGTATTTCTTCTTCTGGGTTTTAGTCTGTTGAGCAGTTATTCTTTCAAGATCAAGTTGCTCATTCTACTCAGTCAATTTCTTCTCATAAGTGTTCTTCGATTGTTTATAAGTCTTAGCAACCTGTTCGAGGGCTTCCAATTCCGTATTCATCTCAGACATATCGTCTTCAAGTTTGTCGCATTTGTCTTATTTCTCGTCAAATTCCGTCTTTGTTTTCATCAATTCTTCAGAAACGGCCTTATAGTCTTTTATAGTTTCGACCTTCTCTTGTTCGGCCATTTGAACGTTCTTCTTAAAGGTTTAAGCTCTGGGTGTTTACCCTCATTTACACGATGAGGGTAAACAATTCACGAAGACGTTTAGAAGTAGCTGATACAACGTTGTTTTATTTAACGAGTCAAAGGGCTCACCAACAAGTCTTTAACGTGTTGCCGCAAATGCCTGATGACAAGCGTCTCCTAAATAAAAGAGAAAAACATATGACTTTAAGATTGTTTTTCTTCACAGTCAAATTTACATATACATGTCCTTTGCACGTTTGTATGTCTTAGCAGCCAGTCAATACCTTCCAACACAGTTTTCATTCCAGACATATCGTCTTCAAAGCCATCGCATTTGTCTTGTTACTCGTCGAGTTAAGCTCCCTAAAGAGTTGGCCACATTCACTCTGGAGTCTCTTTCTTTTCAACCGAAAGGAGGTCTTTATCATTCGCCAAATTTTTCGACTTCTCTTCGATTTCGTTATTTTTTATTCTTATTTTTTGCTACTTTTTAACAATTTCAAGTTTTTCACTTGCTTACTCAATTAATTGTTTTCTTCTTATCACCAAACCAATCGGCTCGTCAAATATAGATTCGGGACATTTCATAGTAATTTAACTATATTAATATCATTTCATTGTTTAAAACATAAATTTAAAGTAATTTTATTTAAACTTTTGCTAAAGACAAACTGCTTTAAATATGCTATATTTTTGAAATTGGTATCTAACAATATTAGTTCACATTCAATCACTTAAATTATATTTATAATATTAAATTACTTAATTATTAAAATTATATTTTAAATTATTGTCATTTATACTTATTTATTCATGAATGTAATAATTTAATAAGGTGTATTAATATACAATATTTTTAAATTTGTATTATAATAATTATTAATATAATTAATCAAAATTCCCATAATCAAAATATTTAGATATTCATTTTATTTATTTAAGTTATTAAAAATTTTAAATGGAGGGACTTTTGGAAAAATGTGACTTTAGTTTAAATCCTTGATCATTGATCCCTCCCAACTTTGCTCATTCGTGGAGATTGACAGGGGGGTTTTATTCATTTTTATACCCACGTTAATAGTAGTTATTCCTAAAAATAGCAACGCAGTTGTAGTTATTAAGAAACTTCAAGCTTTCCTTCTGAGATTCTTATTTTGAAAATATAATTAAATTGAATTATTCAATTATTTTGTTTATAATTTAGCAATGAACAATTTTTTTCCAAAATTAACATATAAATTAACAATATTTTTTAACAAATTTTATATATAATTAGCTATATTTTATAAAAATGTTACAAATAAAAAAATAATATTTGATAAAACATTGAGCAAACTCGATGTTATTCCAAAATATTAACAAATAAAAAGGTATTTTTAACAAAAAACAAGAATATTTATATTAACGAGCAAACTTTAAAAAACATACAAAATGAATGTTCCTCCAAAACTTTCTTTCGTTTACGATCAAAATCTCTTTTTGAAAGGATATATTCATGTTGAATTTAATGATAAATCTTATGTTATGTGTTTATTTGATAAAACGTGGATGAAAAAACATCACTTGCAAATCATGCAAAGTTGAAAAATGAAACCAGTCAATTGAAATTAATAAATGAAAAAGAAAAAGAAGAAGCAATGAAAAATTATTCAATGTTTTTCAAATCAGATTTAACAAGTGATTATAAAGCAAATCCAAAAACATTACCAGATTATACTTCATTTTTTTCAAAAAAGGATATTGTAACAAAGTTTTTTAATTATATGAGTATAAGAGGAATAAGAACAAACATTGCTATGATAGAATCAGCAAAAAATGAATTTACACAATTATCGGTTTTAAATCAAGTTCAAAGAAATTCTGACCAAAAAGAAGTATGTGTTGACAATGTTATCAATGACCATAATATCCATAGTTTTAGTTGCAACAATGATGAAGATTTAGAACCTGAAACCACTGTTATAACATCGGCGTTTATGGTTGTTCCTGATGAACCAGAAGATGTTCCAATCCCAACTATCAAAAAACAAACACATAAAAAACACAAAATCTTTCTGCTGCCGAGTTTGATGATGGACTATTTAGAAAAACAAGTTTATTACCAGCAACTACTTGGCCTTGGTATAAATTAATATCGGCTATTAAATTGTTTACTTTCCCACCCGGTGTAAATCGATTTAATAGAAAGCGTTTTTCGAAATGTATAGATGTGTTGTTTGATTATTACTTGCATTCGAAATATTGTACAAAGTATGAAAAAGAATCATTTGAATTGTTCCAAAAAAGAATTGTAGCATTTGAGATCACTTGTATAAATATTGAAGCTAGGTTATCTGAGTCACAAGTTAATGCAGTTAGTGATGATTTATTTGTCTTTCTTAAAGTTTACAATCCAAGTCTGTTAGACAAAATCAATTATCTCGGCATCAGTAGCCGTAATTCATTCAGAGTAGCAACAGATTTTAATGTGTTGGCAAAATCCGCATTTCTATGTGAAATCATAGACTGTGAGTGTATGGTTTTATCGGGTGATAGCTCGAGCATAAATGATGAAGAATAATATGTGATATCAGTAAGAATGTGTAAAGGAAGAACATTCAAAACCTTTCCTTTGGTGACACAAATAAAATGTGGTGGTTCTTCTGCTCAAGAAATTGCAGATTGGCTCTTTTCGGAATTGAATTTACTCATTTCAAATTTTCCATTTGAAAGAATTGTAAATAGTTGTTGGGATGGTGCACTGAATGTTCAAAATTCGATACAATTTTTCAATGATATATTAACAGCTTATAAATCAGCACCAACAGATTTGGTCAGTTGGTTTAACAGCTCCAATTGGTGTTTTGCACATTTAACTGCACTTGTTGGTGTTAGTATGATGAAAAGTGCAGAGGGTGAATTAATTGTTTTATTCACTAAGTTTTGCTGCCAAAAGAACAACCGTTTGGCTTTAGAAAAATTCAAAGAGGATAGCGCGTTGTATGATGATTATGGAAAGTTAAAAGCAGTTGCAGAAACAAGATTCCTCTCAATATGCGACAATATTGAAGGCATCTGCAAACAAATTAAACCGGTCAGTGAATATATTAATGAAAAGTGGATGAATTGAATAAATTCTTCTATGATAATGCTAAGATTGCTCAGGATGATGACATTATGAATTTTAATATATCTTCTCAAAGTGGCAAAACAGACTGAATATTTACCATGATATTCTTCACTTAATAAAAGATTTGTGTGTTTCTCTGCAAGCAGAAGATGCTACTCTTCCAGTATATTGGACTCGCATTTGTAATTTCAAAAGAATGATGCATATATTGGTTGAAAGAATTGATAACAACTCCAATAACGAATACACCGCATTTCCATTTGTTCGTTCTGATTCTATCATTGATGTTGATTGTTTAAGAACTACACTTGTAAGAGCAACATTGTATTTCGAAGTTCGTTTTATGTACATTGGAAGCTCTGGAGAAGTTGATTGTGTTGAACAATTCTTTGATTATTAA
>NW_004443647.1:0-1928 GCF_000330505.1 Entamoeba invadens IP1 | reverse complement strand
ATTTTGTTTGGACCGTCTTGATGATATAGAAAGAGATATTATTCAAAAAAAAACGCTGGATCAAAATTGCCTCGTACATCATACGATGAAACTTTGGAAAATTTTGTTGGAAGAAAAGAAAAAGTAAGTCTTTTGGATGTGTACGAAATACTTGAAAACAATCAACTTAAAAATTTGGTTCAAGTTGTTCAGATAACATTGACTGTTTCTCCAACAACAATATTTGTTGAAAGATATTTCGACTTTATAACACAATTTCAAAAACAGATGATGCCAACAAAAAATGCTATTGAAAGAGTAATCTTTTCATCAAAGTCTCAATCAGTATTTTTAATTCACTGATTTTTATTCTTTTTAATTATTTATAATAAAATGAAATATTAAATTCTATAAAAAACAATTAAACAAATTATTTATTAATTCTTAAATTTTAATTGTATTTAACAAATAATAATTAAAATTATATTTTAATAATACAAAAAATGTTATAAATTACAATTAAAAATATTAATAATACACGTTTTTGAAGTTTATTATAAAAATTTTTTGAGATAAAATCATATAAATAATTGTTTTTTTTTTGTTTTAAAGTATTTGACAATGAAATTACAATAAAAAATAATAAAATTGTTAATATGTAATAAAAAACAATACAATATATTATATTTTTTATAATACATTACTACACATTAATATTATTAAAAGATGCAAATATTAAATAAAACAGTTATTAATTTGAATTTTTTTATCTATCATCAGTATGAAAAAATTCAACATTTTAACAATATTTTATAATTTATGATAATAACAAATTGAAAATTTATATATTAACATAATAAATGTCAGAACAACTAAAAATTCTTCAGAAATATTTATTTTTACACTTAAAGTTACACAATTATTTATTAATTGACCTTTTATTATAGAGATATTAATATGGATGAAGAAAAATGGTGAAATAATTTTACTGAAAATTTATGTTTTAGTAAATTATTTGGTGAAATCATTTCACCAAATAGAACTATTTAAGTTCTAGAATTTTGGTTTTGTTTATAAAGAATAATTTGATAAATATCATTTTAATGTTTTTGGTTAAAACAATTTATGCATTTTGAAAAAAAAAATTAACAATTCAATAATGATTTTTTACAATCATTACAATGAGCGGCAATATTCATCTTATTGTAAATATTTTTTTACTTCTCATAAATAAAAAACAATTAGCACAAAACATGTTTTAATAAATACTTAAACGATAACAACACTATATTTAATAAAAAAGGTACAAATCAAAAACATATTATTTAAAAATCTAGGATATATATATATATAAATATAATATAATATAAAATACATTGAGAAATGCTCATAATTAATTTAATTTGTTTTTATAGGCAACAAATATCGAAAATATCATTTGTACAACATCTAACTGAAGTTTGGATCGATTAACTATAACATTATTTGTAACCATCTGTTTATTTTGTTTTGAAAAATGCGCTTGAAAATACTTATTATAATTTGAGGCATTATATTTCATAACAAAACATATGTAATAAAATAATTACGAATTTAAATCGTTATATTTTTGATAATTAAAATAAGTTAATCAAGATTATATTATTACGGTTTTATCTCTCAGACATATTCTTAAATAAACAACAACTTAAATTTGTGACTTATTATGTCTAGTAACGTTGTTTTGCAATATTTATTGAATAATAATGACATAAACGCATATTTTTACTCGACAATATTTCTTTTATTATATGAAAATAATGTTTATTTGAAATAAGTACAAAAACAATAATAAAATATTACTTACATACAATCTATGATTCTTTTATTACATTGATTGATAAGATAGTCGTCATTTTAAATGATATACATAGTAAATGATAATTATATTTAACAAAATGCCATCGTTT
>NW_004443843.1:0-1390 GCF_000330505.1 Entamoeba invadens IP1 | reverse complement strand
GTAAATTCTTTAAAAACAACACAAGAAACAGAATAATGAAATTGCAAAAGGTGTTTAAAACATTAAGACGCCGTTTAAAATGCTATATGAATAGTGTAGTAATAAACATGATAAACACAAAAAACATATGAATTCACAATTGTTTTTTTATAAAAAGATATGAGTCATTTTTAATTTATTGTAATTAAAGACGACTTTGACATTTTATTGATTCAACTAAATACAACAATTAAAACAAGAAGTTTTGGTTTAAAGAGATCAATTTGTATATGGTAATTAAAAATAAATAATAAAAACAAAGATTGTATATTGTTGTTATTTTATAAAAAAATATTGTTACAATTTACAGTCACAAGAGACTATTTGTTTTTGTTGAAGTAAATAATGTGTGTATAATTATCAATAAGTCAAAAAACAACATTTATATAGATTATTTGATAATTATTATCAAGTAAAGAAATTTGGTGTTGTTTATTTGCTATCGATATTATTGTATAATAATGTAGATAAAATATAATATGACACATGTTTGGTGGTTATCATTTTAACAACAAAACTTTTATTCATATCATTGAAAACATTTATTAAAAAATTATATTAATCATGTAAAATGCAAAAAAAGTTGTCAAACAACTTTTTATATCATGTGAATCATCAAACTAAATATTTGTATAAAAAATTCCAAAACAAAAGCAAGAAACAATATCATTTAATTGTCTTTTTAACTCAATTTATAATTTTGTTGTAGTTTAACAAGTGTTTTTATACCAAATATGATTTTACTTATATTTTGGCTTGTTTTTTTTTATTTTTAAATGTCAGCAATAATAGAAAGTATTATTGTTGTCATAATATAAAGTCAATATAACAATTATATGAAATTGTTGAAAATATTGAATTAATTTCATTTATTGGTGGCGGTAAAAAAGCGCAAATATTTAATTTAATAAAAATACTAAATAATTTTGGCATTAAAGATTTAAAGTAAAAAGTAAACTTGTTTCATAAAAGCGTCATTTTTTTCAGTTACGATTTTGTGAAAAAAATGATAAAAATTAATAATATTATAAATTACTTATTGTCATCATTCTTGCAATATTAATGTAATTTGATTTATAGTACAACAATTTACTTTAACTTTCAATGTACTTGTTTAATTTTTTTGAGGTATTTTTTGAACAAAATGACACACCATAAAATGTTTTCATTACTTGTATTATCTATTTTTAATTGTTATATGTCATAAATAAAAACAGTGAAAATATGTTTTTAATTGGTAATATTATTTGTGGAATATAAAATGTTTTTCTTAAATCCACACATTTTTATAAATTTTATTGTTTTTTATGATTTTTAAAATATTTAAAGAAAGTAGTTATATTTGTTAAAA
>NW_004443648.1:1344462-1346760 GCF_000330505.1 Entamoeba invadens IP1 | reverse complement strand
CTTTAATCCTGAGGATACACCTTATCCTCAAGAAACCCTTAAATATTTCAATTTTTTAATTTTTTAAATACCAGTTAAATAATAATAAAAAATAAAATAACAACAAAATGTCATTATTATGTTAATACAAAAAATGCTGATGTAAATCGATAAGAATTATAGTAAACATATTGAAAATCGTTAAACATACTTTAATTAATTTAATTTAAAAATCAACATCGTGTTTTATTTCAAATAACAATTTAATTGTATTTTTAATAAAAATTTGATTGTTATTTTTACAGTTTGAATAAAAATATATAAATATAGAAATTATACATTATAACATTGTTTGTAAAGTGAAAAAATTAAAAATAAGATTATAATTAAATGTTGTTTGGAGTTAGTTTTTGAAAAGAGAATACAGACAATTTGTGCGCATTCAATGCATTATAAACCCTAAAAAAGTCAAAAAAGGCATAAACGATCCAATGTGTTTGTATTTCAACGTTGTATTAATAACTAATCGTATTTTTTAACGTAAAGAAACACATAGATTAAAAAATAACGAACAATTTAAAATTTAAACACAAATTTCATATTCAATCACAATGAAATGCAAGATTGTTTCTTCTTCTTTATTTTACAACATATAATATTATACCATATAACAATGTATAATCAAACAGATGCCGGCTTGGATTCAAGTCGGCAAAAGGCCCCTGTGTCCCCAGTCCCCCCGATCCCCCGAATCCACCAGTCCCGAGTCCGAATGTAGCAAACAGTTGGTTGTCAAGATATCCCAATGTCTGGTTGATGGACTCACATCAGTCAGATTAATGCAAGAAGTTGGAGAAGCGTCAATCTCGGGTTAAATTACAACAAATCAAAGTACCACTTCTTGGAGATCAACAAGGAAATTGAAAACTTGCCGCACTGACATCGAGAAAACAACCAAAAGGGAACTAAACCAGAGTGAAACAAATTTCGCTCATTCCCACCTATATGTCAGGAGTATTCTTTGCATATAACGACAACATGAAGTGTTTGAGGAAGAAGTTGAGTGGAAAACAACAGTGCTTTGGGGGAAAAGATGTCTTCTGTTGACTCTTTTAAAAAGTTGTTAAGCAGTTTGGTGGGAATTAAAATACGTTGCTATTCTCTTGTACGACAGACAAGTTTGGCGAATTTGTGAAAGAGAAGGATGGAAATGAGACTGAAGTCAATTTCTATGTTGCTGCGAACTTACAGATGTATGAGCCTACGATACAATTTGGAAATAAAATATTACTCCTTTTGATGTCACTCCCACTCGATTAACAAAAACTTGAAAACGCGATTTAATTACGATAAAAAAGACTTGAGACAACAAAGAACTCAATAGAGGTGTATATTTATTATGTCGTTCAGAGTGTCATTGGGATATTTTTCAATTGAATACAAGCTTTGTAAATCAAAATTGTTAAAAAAAGCCACACTCAATGTAACAACTGACCCGGATTTAAAGACGCCTTAAATTTGGGTCTAAGGTTGATGACGTCAATGGGTTTGTACACTTTCACACCGCATTTTGAAAATACTGGGTGTGGAATAAGCTTCTTGAGCTCTGTTTGAGATCTCTTTGTTGGATTGATGAGGCGTATTAAATCAACCCCAAAAGATGTAAAACTTTCGAAAGATCGTTTAATGAACACAGAGAAGCTGTTATGTTGTAATTCACGTCTTTTTCATTCTTTTTATTTCGTTGGTATTTTAAACATTTTTTTAAGTATAAAATTGATTTAATAATTTTTACATTTTAACTTGATAAATGTCACCAAATTTTAATAATTTTAAATATAATATATCATAAAAGTTAATTTAAAGCAACAAATATGTATTTTGAACTTGCCTTATTACCAATTATTAATTCTTTATTGTTTATTATTTATCATTTATAAATAACTCTATTTAATACTACTTGTAATCAAAGAAAACACCTATATTCTTTAAATAACAAATTAAAAATTAAATGTGAAACTATTACAAAAAGTTTAAATAATTATCGATTATTATGCAACAATTTGTTTTTTAAAATATTTTATCCACTTTTTCCAAAAGGAACCTTTTGTTATTTATATTAATTTTGTTTACTATAATTAAATTAATACAAAACCAGCATCTTTATGATAAACGAAATCACCATTTTTCAGAACAATCAATGTGTACAAAAATGTTTAAAAAACAAAGAATACCAACTTTGTTTTATTGATCAATAAAATCAAAAATATTGTATAAATAACTCTATCAAAATTGGTTAATTTAAATACAAATACTTCT
>NW_004443648.1:1342563-1344362 GCF_000330505.1 Entamoeba invadens IP1 | reverse complement strand
AAAACTTCTTTTTGATATTAAATTGTAATTGTTCAAAAGATACTTATTATCTATTTATACTTTAAATAATGAAATAGTTTTGAATTGGGATTTTCAACAGACTAATATATCGATGATAAAAATGGTCCTGGCGGGGATCGAACCCGCGACCCTCGCATAACTCTATTCTATAAGTACGATGCACTACCGACTGTGCTACGGGGCCTTTTTAATATTATAAAATAAATGCCTAATGTTTTAGTGACATAAGTTTAATTTAAATAATTATTTTTCATTTATTATATAACCAAATCAAAAACTACTTTGTTTTTGTAATAAACCAATTATAATATTTTTGGAAATACACAACTTTTTTAATAATATTTAAAAAAAAGCAAAATATTATAATGTCGATATATGTGTTAACACGTTTTAAAGTGTTAAAATATATTATTTTTTGTGATTCTCGATTTTAATACAAATTGTGGAAGTTGATTTGAAAACAAAAACCGACACTGTAGAGATTTGTGTCATTGGTTTTTGTTATTGATTTTTTATCAGTTTTATTATCACCGTTTTTTAGTTTATGTTCTTGTTTTTTTGTTATAAAATGTATAACCGGGAATTGAACTCGGAAACAAAATTCTGAAAATAGAAACCTCGCAGCATTGGCCTTAGTGCTCTCTATAAAAATATATATTCTATTCATATTGACTCTTCGATAAACATGTGTACCAAATGTTTTTCAATGTGTGAATTGAATGGTTTAGAAACATTTATAGGAATATGTCGAACATGTGCTGATAAATAAACTATGATAACAAATTCAAATCCAGAGTATGGTTATGTTTTGAATTCGATTTAAAATGTGAAACGAGCTCAAAAACATCAAGAAAATGCTTAAAATGTAAACCTGGTTATTACCCACAATCTGTTTCACCATTTATTTGTTAACAATGAGATGAGACACGTGGAAACAATTGTGATAAACAATATGAGAATTGTACTTCATATAAATTTGGTAACAATTTAAAACTTGATGGAAATTCGTTTAAATGTGAATTGTGTCAACATTTGATTCCAATTGTCAGACACGTGCTTCCAATGGAGAGAAAGTGTCTAACTTGTAAAGATAAGAACAAACCCTTCAATAATGGGATTTACAATCAGTGTGTTACAAATATATCGTGTTTCAAAGCACAAAAACCGACTAATGTGAGAGCTGTTCGACAATTAACGTCAACTGCATTACTTGCTTATCAGACTCAACAAAAAATGTAGTGTCTGCAAAGCAGAGTTTTATTCAAAGACGTCTGGCGACTTCAAATGTAAGAAATGTGACTCAAAACGTCGTGTTAAATGTGACACAACAACAGGAATATTCACTGGGTGCAAAAGTGGATATGTTCTAACATCATCAATCACAAATAATTGTTATACTTGTTAAGCTAGTAACACAAATTGTGCTGAGTGTGAAACAAACCAACGAAAGTGTATCAACTGTCAAAGTATCCATCAACTGCAAATCACACACGTGTTGATTGCGATGCAATTTGTAACGGGTAGTGCAACACATCAACTGGTGTCTGCACAAGATGTGCAACAAACTACATTTTGATGATTTATTAAGCAAAGTGTGTGTTGCATGCAAATCATTTTACATAATATTCAATCCAATTTCACCAGACTTTTCGAGAAAGTGCAAAGTGTGTGCAAATGTGTATAAATCGACGAGGCATTTGGAAAATGTGTTGCTTGTTCCACAATTTCGAATTGCAACATATTTTTTCTGATCCAAAGAAGAACCTGATGTGCAAAGA
>NW_004443648.1:1334829-1342463 GCF_000330505.1 Entamoeba invadens IP1 | reverse complement strand
CTGCAAACGAGAACTTATTTGACAACACAAAACATAGTTACAGTTGTGGTGCAACAAATGCAGTTTACTTAACTCAAAACAACTTAATAAAATGTAGTGATTCGACAATACTTGATATAAAACAGATAACATGCACCACACAAACAAAATGCAATTCAATTGTTGATGGACTGTATGTTCAATGCAAAGAAAACGATTTTGAAATTAGCAAAGGACAGTTTTCTCAATTAAAGACTGAAAACCTTGATATCTGTTTTGAGTTAAAGTGTCAAATAATGCAAAAAAATACTTGATGTACAGTGCAAATCAAAGTGTAATTAAAAAAAATAAGTTAATTGTGAACGTACAAGTCAAAGTGGATGTGCACAACGTGAAGCTGGATAATACCAAGTTGACACAAAGAACGTTGAAAGCAAGTACAACTTTTTCACAAAAACTGATGTTGAGTTGCACTGTAAATGCTACTCACTTAATACAACAAAATCCATTGAGTGCCAATATACTTTCAGCATGAAAGATGGGGTGTGTGCTGAACAATTTGACAATCTCAATAAAGTCAAGACACGGAACTTTTCAATTACCAACACCAAATATGCACTGAAATCACAAATAAAAGTCGACCGTTTGCACGAAATAACAATGGATGTCAACGATGTCCAACTGGGTATTACATGAACAAAATAGTTATGAAAATGCATGAATGACTGTATAAGTCGTTTAAATGTAACGTATTGTTCCACGTGTCACAGTGGATACTTTGTTGATATCTTTGTGAAATGCCAGACACTTGGTGAATTTGGCATAGAGATGTGAAGTAACATTACCGAATAATGAAGGGTGTGCTATTTGCAATGTTGGGTATTTCAAAGTAGAAAAAGACTATGATGAGTGAGACATATTTTGTGATATTTGTTTGGATAATAACAAGTGTTTGTTAAGTAAAGATGGATTTTTAAAATTGTAGATGAATCCAGCAAACTGTATTTATCAAACACAACACTTTCAAATTGCTTGAAGTCAAAAATTGAAGGGTGTTTACTTTGTAATGAGTCTTATTATTTACAAAATGGGCGTTGTTTCTATTGTAAAGAAAGTTGTGCCACATGTGAAAATGGTGAAGAGTGTTTATCATGTTAAATAGACTAAGTTTTAGTGAGAAGGAGTTGTGTTGAATATCACAATGTATCAGATTGTATTTCGGCATATAACTCGAAGTACACTTCATGTGAAGAGAGTAACAGAATCTCGGATGATGGTGAGAGTTGTGTGTTTAAGATGAATTGTGGTGTTGTTATTAGGATACCAATTGCAATAATTGTTATCATAATATTATTTGTATTCATTATCTTTTATCTGAAACTCAAAATACATCAAAAGCGTATTCAACACAAAGTTAATAAAAATTTGTGTACATTTAATATTAGCGTTTCAACAATTTGATGATTCCTTAGTTTGAATCTATGTGTTTCGGCAAAGTATTTATAAAAAAATTTTGAAAATGATGATTTCATTCCAGTTGACAAAGAGAATAAAGAATTAATATGTATTGGAAACATCACAGAACACAACATGAAAGTGCAGATGTGTGTAGCGAATGAGTTTGATTACTATAAAATCAGAAATGTTGCATCTCTTGTTACGCTCCATCATGGTGAGGCTTGTGAGTTTTAGATATCAATAACACAATTGTGTTTATGTTAGATCAATGATAAAATAGCAGTTATTGCGCTTGATATTGCTAATGGAAAACAAATCACAACAAGTGTTAATGTAAATGTCACCACTGAAAAATCGTCAAAATTGAATTATAAAGAATTGGAAGAAACAAGTCAAATTGGTGAAGGTTCCTTTGGTTTTGTATATAAAGGAACATTCAGAAGGAATACAGTGGCTATTAAAAATGAAAATAAGTCGTGAACAAGACGATAATTCAATGATAGAGTTTGAAAATGAAGTGCACTTGTTAGACAAATTCCAGTGTGAGTTTATCATTAATTTCTATGGCGCAGTGTTTATAAAAACCAAGTTTTGTATGGTCGCTGAATTTGCAGAATATGGATCTGCAAACAAGACTTAATTAAAAAGAGAAAGAAAACCGATACTATAGACACAAAATTGTGAGTTAAAATACTGTTAGATGCATTACGTGGTATATTGTATTTACATGAAAATGTGTTATTACACAAAGATATCAAACCAGACAAAATATTTGTAGTTTCATTGAATGTTGATGACAAAGTAATAGCAAAACTGACAGGTTTTGGAAGTGCAACAAATGTGAACATGTCAATGACTAACATGACATCCACCAAGGAAATTGGAACTCTTGTCTATATGGTGGCTGAAATACTTAAAAAGACAAATATAAGAAACCAGACATACACGAAACATCTTTTTGATTTTTATGGAAATAAGTAGAGTTTGTGATTAACAAAAAACGAGTTGAAAATATAGAAAAAACTTTGATATTATTCAAAAGTGTTGGGCACAAGATATTAGCGTAAGAATCTATGCTATAAATAATTTTATTTTTTTTATTGAGATCACATTGTAATTAACTTTTTTTACTTATGTTTTTGATACTCAATAACTTAATAATATTAAACTATTAAAATGTGTTTAAAGTAAGTCTACTAACGACATAAAAGTGGTATTGAATATTTACAACTTGATAGAAAAACGACATCTGAAATCAGATTTTTATATTTGAATTAAAAATCAACCAAATATTAATTTATAAACAAATAACATTTATCTGCCAAACCAAATAAACGGTAATAAATAACAAATAACTTATTACAACCCAATAATTATGTTCGAATACACTCGGTTATTCAAAAACGTATCTATTTGTCGTATTTTTTTATTTGTCGAAAATATTCTTCAATAAATAGAAATTCAAATACAAATAGTATTGTACATAAAAATGATTGAACAATTGTTTGACTAATATGAGAGTTTGAATTAAGATTGCATAAGTAGACATTTTTTGATTTTTATTGTTATATAATTTTAATTAAAATTGTTAAATGTAATATTATTTTTAAATTTTATTATACAAAAAAATTTAAACAATTTACATAAAATAAATATTTTAACTATAATAATATTTATCCAATCAAAAAACTTGATAAAACAATGAATAAATAAAAATGAATTATCATTTAACATTAATTCCAACTCTTTGTAAAAAAAGCTGCAAAAAGAATTTAAATAATTTTGAAATGTTGTTATATAAACTGCTTTTATTCACAATAAGTCACACTAACCATCTCAAAAACTTGCTAACACTGAATAATTATACGATTGGATAAAACAAACCCTTTTAAATAAAAAAGTTCAATTATGTGCTTACAGATGAAAAACGAGAAGTCATCACACAAACATTTAATAGTAATTCTAATAAAATTTAAACAAAATGAAATAAAAACTGTTTATAATTTAATAAATTTTCAAATCTTTTAAATTGAAAAACAATACAAAATAAAGACCAAACCACTTGAAAAACAATTTAACTTATCAATATGAATAACATTAAAAATGATTAAATAAAAAAATGTGAGATGTACCGATTGTAAACAGAGAATGCTACGAAACGTTTTTTTTAGCATTGCTCGATAAACAAAAACAATTAGAAAATTTTTTGAACGAAAAGATAACAAGTGTTGTGTTTAATAGTAACATAAATGACTTGTCACATGAAACTTTCGTGTTCAGTTTTAAAGTAATTAACAAAGGCATCTTGTGCTTTTAAATCAGAGACGCAAAAACAACAAGTCTGGTCGCGTGTTTTTTGTTTAATAGATAAAACAAAAAAAACATAATGACAAATTGTTTGTATTCATGTTAAAAATATATTAATTTATAAAATCAAACAGTCCAACTCACATTTACAAACAAAAAAATGTGACTTTTTATGTTTGTAAATGTAAAAAATCAAATTATATTATTTATTATAATTTGATTTGATTATTTATAGTAATGATGTGATGTTTTAAATAAATAAAAACGAAACTAAAATAAGTTGTTTTCCTTTATATTCATATACTAACATAATTAAACAAAAGTACCAAATATAAGAATAAACGTTATTTGTTTATTTACACTGTTAATACAATTTAATTCATTAATTTATTATTGAAACGTGATTTTTTGAAATAATGAACATAACAACATTTTTATTTTAATTAATTGTATACAAACAACTGTATATAATAATGATTACAAATTAAAAGTGTTATCAAATTTATTATTTTAAAAAATATTTTAGATGAAAATATATTTTTTGTCACAATAAAAACATAGTTTACAAATATCAAAAACTGTTATGACCCAAGTACCTAAATATGACACAAACTAAATAGATGTCATGAAGTTTTCTTTTATAAAAAGGAAAGATACAAAAATATTAAATAAATGCTTTTTTTGAATTGACAATATTTAAAATTACATTTGGAAACAGTTTAAAACATTATTATTAATTTCAATAATCATAGATAATTTAGAATTTATGTTTTTTTTGTTTTTTTACTAAATATCCAATTTTTAAAGTCAGTAATAATTATATCGAACATAATGTGTTTACTAAATTATAATGTTATTAAAAATTGGTCTTTATTATAATTATTCACCAACATTATATTTATTAATTTAAATATTATCTCTTATACCAAACTTTAATACTTTTTTATTAATACAACACAAAATTGTTTATTTTCAATAGAATAATCGTATATAATCAAAATTATTTTTATCAATTTCAATTAAATAATATTAAAAACACAGATAGCATGAATATTAATTGTCAATGTATAATAGGGTGTCTATTTATTACAAATAAAATTTAAATTGTTTGTTTTGATTGTTTATTTTTATTATTAGGATTTAGGTACTGATTGTTTTTTGAATATTAGTACAGTAGAAATTCTATCGGTGTGTGGTTTTGACCAATCAAAAGTGGCCTACACACCGATAGAATATAATGATTTCCCACACATTTGGCACCAAAACCCGCAAAAATAATGTCAATTGCAAATTTGTTTTTAATTTAAAAGAGTAAAGACTTGGTAATAAAAACTTAAAAAGAGAAAAATTATCAAACAATAATAAATTCAAAAAAGATAACAGAAGAAAAGCAGAAAATGCTTCTCAAAAAAAATTAAACTTTAAATGATAATAAAAAATGCACCGACTTCCACACCAATCACATACACGCTTGTGATTGGTGTGATGACAGAATCGATACCACAAAATTCAACAATTTCAGCAAGAACGTCACAGACATTTTCGACACATGCAGACAATAAGCCAGGCGTGCTTATTTAAGTCTGTGAGGGCGAGGCATCTATGACATCACACTGCAACCTGCTTGGAAAGTTTGGGTTGTTTGGTATCTTATTAGCACCACGTGGAGTCTCACAGTTGAAGTCACATTTGACACAAATGCAAATGGGATTCTAAATGTGTCTGCTGAAAACGAGACAACATGAAAGAAGACTCTCAAAGGAACAGGTGGACAGGATGGTTGCAGACGCAAAAGAGTTCAAGGCGGAGGACGACAAGATGATAACTATTGAGGCTAAAAATCGACACTCACCTTATGCTACCGTGTAATAACACGGTGAACAAGCAAATTTTTTCAAGGTTATCAACAGAAGACAATGCAGCAATCGAGGCTGATGTTAAAGACGTACTTGAGTTGTAAATTGACAAGAACCAATCAGCACCAAAAGTCCACGTTTTTATACAAAAACATAACGCGTTGTTCTTATTCTAATCAACTAGACAAATTAAAAAAATTCACAATATTATTTTATGTTTACACGTGTCGCGTTTTTTTCTCATAAAAAACAAAAAATATATTTTGTCATTTTTCTTGATTGTGGATAGTTTTACAAATTTCATGATTTTTTAGTTTTTTTGCCAGAAATAAAAATAGAAAAGAAAAAAAATTTACACACCTTGGGAAAACCATTTTCATGACTCCACACACCGATAGAATTTTTACTGTAATGAGTTTTAGTTGACGATATTTTTTGTAAGTGTTATAAAAACAATTATAAAATATACAAACTTTATAATAAATGTTTGAATAAAATAAAAATTTTTTATCTCGCCTTAGTGTATTCAACGACTTTTAAGATATTTTTGTTAATACCACTATTTTTATATGCTCCAAAAGGTTTGTATCCATCAAGAAATTATTGTTATTTCAACTAAAAAATATAAATCACTTTTTAATTTTCATTGTATTTGTTACAACAAACTTGCCAGAATTTTGAACGAAGTTTTTTGTGGTGTAAATACAATTTTTTGATTTATCTGAAAATCTTGTTGATTATAACTTTTAAATAAATAATTGGGTTTCTTATATTTATTAATTAATTTAAGTTGTTTTAATTATTATTAAATGTTTTAAAACAATTCGTTATTGTTTCTTGGAAGTTTCATATTTATAATGATTAGTAATATTTGATAATGTATTAAAATATATAATCATTTTTCCTTAAAATCATAATTGTTTTTTGTCTAATCTTAACAAATGATTATAAATTATTTGTTAATTTGTAATATTAAAACAATGAAAAATAAATATTATACACACTTGTTATATATTTGAAACACACCATAATGATAAAAATGTGATAAAGGTTGTAACGTAAATAAAGAATTTTAATGTTGTTTATTTTTATCATTTTATAACAAATTGTATGTTTTAATTTCAAAATAAAACATGTTTTGTTTTGAAATGATTAGAGATAAAAATTTTGAGGGATAAAATTTGAATAAAAATAATAATTTAATCCTTAAATTAATGTTATTTCCATTTAAAATATTCAAAAATGTGTTATGGAATAAATAAATATAAAAAGAATTTTAACAATTAATATTTAAATAGTATAAAAAATAAATAGAAAATAAAAATAAGGAAAAAACAAAAGATAAATTAGGTATATTTAAACTGAAAAAAATAAACAATAAATCATATTTTATGTGTTACTTTCAAGTAACAAGTTAAGTGTGAATGTGTCACTTTCATGGTAACAAGTTTAATGTGGAGGTGTTACTTTTATTACAATTTAATTCGAACTATGGTTCGATTGGAATTGTGTGGAATATGAAATATTCTTTTATATTTAAATATCATTCCAAAAACGGCAAAAAGAATTTATTCAACATCTATATAATCAAAACAAAATTTTATACCATAAAAAATGGGTATAACTGATAATATAACAACGATAGAAAAAAATATAATTAAAAATGTTTAAGAAAAAAAAATAATACTAAAAATCAAATTTAAAAATTATTAAAAATTTCAAATTATTAAAAAAAATATTTTTTAAAAAAAAAATAATAATATTTTGTAATAAAAAATATTAGAAATAAATAAAAAAATTAATTAATTTTAAAATTATAAGAATATAATAAATAATATATAAATAAAATGGACTTTTAAAATGAGAAAGTGAGTGTGTTATTGGGATGACAATTGAAGTGTGTGAGTGAGTGTGTTATTGGATGACAATTGAAGTGTGTGTGTGAGTGAGTGTGTTATTGGATGACAATTGAAGTGTGTGAGTGAGTGTGTTATTGGGATGACAATTGAAGTGTGTGTGTGAGTGTGTTATTGG
>NW_004443648.1:1311323-1334729 GCF_000330505.1 Entamoeba invadens IP1 | reverse complement strand
TAATTAATTTTAAAATTATAAGAATATAATAAATAATATATAAATAAAATGGACTTTTAAAATGAGAAAGTGAGTGTGTTATTGGGATGACAATTGAAGTGTGTGAGTGAGTGTGTTATTGGATGACAATTGAAGTGTGTGTGTGAGTGAGTGTGTTATTGGATGACAATTGAAGTGTGTGAGTGAGTGTGTTATTGGGATGACAATTGAAGTGTGTGTGTGAGTGTGTTATTGGGATGACAATTGAAGTGTGTGAGTGAGTGAGTGTGTTATTGGATGACAATTGAAGTGTGTGAGTGAGTGTGTTATTGGGATGACAATTGAAGTGTGTGAGTGTGAGTGTTATTGGGATGACAATTGAAGTGTGTGTGTGAGTGAGTGTGTTATTGGATGACAATTGAAGTGTGTGTGTGAGTGTGTTATTGGGATGACAATTGAAGTGAGTGTGAGTGAGTGAGTGTGTTATTGGGATGACAATTGAAGTGTGTGAGTGAGTGTGTTATTGGATGACAATTGAAGTGTGTGAGTGTGAGTGTTATTGGGATGACAATTGAAGTGTGTGTGTGAGTGAGTGTGTTATTGGATGACAATTGAAGTGTGTGAGTGAGTGAGTGTGTTATTGGGATGACAATTGAAGTGTGTGAGTGTGAGTGTGTTATTGGGATGACAATTGAAGTGTGTGAGTGAGTGTGTTATTGGGATGACAATTGAAGTGTGTGTGTGAGTGTGTTATTGGGATGACAATTGAAGTGTGTGAGTGAGTGTGTTATTGGATGACAATTGAAGTGTGTGTGTGAGTGTGTTATTGGGATGACAATTGAAGTGTGTGAGTGAGTGAGTGTGTTATTGGGATGACAATTGAAGTGTGTGAGTGAGTGTGTTATTGGGATGACAATTGAAGTGTGTGAGTGAGTGAGTGTGTTATTGGGATGACAATTGAAGTGTGTGTGTGAGTGAGTGTGTTATTGGGATGACAATTGAAGTGTGTGAGTGAGTGAGTGTGTTATTGGGATGACAATTGAAGTGTGTGAGTGTGAGTGTTATTGGGATGACAATTGAAGTGTGTGAGTGAGTGTGTTATTGGGATGACAATTGAAGTGTGTGAGTGAGTGTGTTATTGGGATGACAATTGAAGTGTGTGAGTGAGTGTGTTATTGGGATGACAATTGAAGTGTGTGAGTGAGTGAGTGTGTTATTGGGATGACAATTGAAGTGTGTGAGTGAGTGTGTTATTGGGATGACAATTGAAGTGTGTGAGTGTGAGTGTTTTTTTTAATATTCAATATATTATTATTTCAAATTATCAATTTTAATATCAATTTTTTTTAACATTTTTTTATTTTAATTTGATTATTTTTTGTTATTTATTTGAACAATTTTTCAAATACTTAATATTACATTCTAAAGTTTATTTTTTGTTCATTTTATTTTATTGTATGGTTTTGTTATTTTATTTTTATTCGTAAAATTACACATTGATACAATTGTTATTTATCATAACTTACACAATAAAATGATTAATTAATTAAAATATTTTTAAAAATTGGATTTATAATTCAAACCTTTAATTTAAGTTGTATGTGTTTTTTGGGGACACTCTAGAAAATGTATATACTTTATTGGTTAATTTAGTTCAAGATGTAACAAAATCAATTTACAAACTTCAACAAACTACATTAATTGTTTATTCATTAATTCTATTTTAACTATAATTCTGTAAAATTTTAAGCATAAACTTGGTTTTTCAAATTATCACAACATAATAATTTTAAAAATATAACAGTAATAACTTATTTGTTTGATAGATAAAAATGCAATTTCCAAGACTCGAACTCGGATCTTTACATTAAAAAACAGGAATGGTAAAAGTTGGGTTCTGGCTTCTTGTTGAATTTCCCACTTTTCATTCGTAGTTCTATCTGGAAGCAAATGAAATACTGATCAAAAGCTTTAATCTTAAAACAAAAAGACGATGAATTTGCTTGAACCATTCTTGTACACGTACATCTTAATATACTTCTCTATATCTATCTTAGTGATAAGATGTTTTTTTCTCTTCTTCTGATAATGTTAAAGGTCTTCTGATGTCCACAAAAAGCTTCAAAACGAACTGTAAATAAAATTGTTGGACTAATACTGGTATTAACAGATTTTCACGTTGTATAGTCTTCAAACTGTCTTTAAGAAAATTTGTTGCAAACACTGGCAAGAGTTCAAAATTCATCTTAATCATGTCAGGTAGGTTGACCACGTGGTACCTTGGTCTACGTACACAACAACAATTTTGTTAGAAAATGGTTGTAAAGCGATGAATTGTACATTTGACATTCCGCAAATGTATGGAAATGATAAGTCGACGAGTTCTGAAAAGCACTTTAAAATGAGTGTTACAATTGTGTGTAATTCAACTAATTGCATGATAGAACGTACAAATGTCGTGACTTTTTGTAGTTTAATTTCAACACGACGATTCTTTTTTTTCACAATTGGTAAATTAAATAACAACAAAATTTACAAAAAGAGTAACTTTTCGATAATAACAGAAATATGCATATTAAAAATCTTATGGGGCTGAAGGGAAAAAATGCGCGTTTTTGATTTCCTGAATTTGTGAAAATTGGTTTTCGCCCTGTTGAAGATATGCGTCTGATCACATCACCAATTTACTAAAGAAGACATTACAACAGTAATATCCGATGAAAAAACACGAGTACTTTTTAAATAAAAAAAGAATGCCAAAAAAGTGTTCATTGTGGTGTTGTAAATATAAGTGAATAAATAAAATGTATATCAGTCAAATATACTAATTATTATTAAACTATTAATTATAATTAAAAATTAAAAAATTACAAAAGAAAAAAACAAAAAATGCACTAACCGGGAATCGAACCCGGGATCGTTAGCTTGGAAGAAAAAACTCTTGGCTTCTTAGGCCCCTTAGTGCTCTGAAATTATCTGGATTTTATCTATATTGATTCTTCCAGTTATTAAATTACTATAATTAATAATAATAATTTAAATTTTTAAAATAAAAAACAAAAAATGTATTCTGGAATTGAAATTTTATAGTTAGCTTGAAATTTAAACGTTTGAATTTCTGAAATGTTTCAGATTTTATATTTTGTGTTGTTATTTGTTTCTCGAGACATTTGATATTTTTATAATTTGAATAATCTTTAAACATCATTGGAGTCATGAAATTGTCAATGTTAAGTTCATCTAACATTGATTCATATTGCACTTGATTTAATCCATTAAACGCATTTGTTTTGCAAACTCCAAATGCATCGGTTGATTTTATAGCGATTAATGTCACACTTTGAGGGATGGTGATTGGTTTGAGTCGAATACATCTTGCAAATGCTTTTGATTTAATGCTCAAATTGTATTTTGGATTTTCACATCTTGGAGATTAACACACCCTTTAAAACATTCTTTTGGTCTGACTGTTACAAAATCTGGTTTGTTCACTCGAAACAACAACTGTTTGTTTATATTCTTTACAAATATTGGGTCTTTAGAAAAATTAAGGATATCATACATATTACTGAAGGTGTTTTGTTCAATCTCTTTCAGTGATTTTGGTATAGTCAGTTCATTCACGTTCATACACTAAATAAAGTCACTTCTGTTGAGCTTGGTAATGCTTTCAGGTATAACTATCACTTGAATGTTTGATGGTTTTACAAAAAAAGAAATACACTTGGGATCACACACAATTCCAGAAACTTTTGCACAACTCACAAAAACATCTCCAATAATTGTTTTAACAGATAATGGTATTTCTATTGTTTCAAGATTGTTGCATTCCTCAAAAAGTTCCTTTGAAATTTCAGTGCATCCGTCATTGATTGTGACATACTTCATATATCTCAACTTCTGTAATTCTTGTATAATTCACTTGTTTTGGTCACCACGTTTTGTGGAGTATTTTCTATCCTTTGAATGATGTAAAGTTGTGCATCAATAAAAGGTGCAACTTTGTGAATAAAACACAAATGAAGAAGTGTTCCGTTCGTCCATCGAGGACATCCAATCTCAATTTGTTGCATTTAAGCTCACAAAACAAAAGTCTTGGGCGTTTGTAAGATGAAGAAACTTGTGATAAAAAAGTCTGTGAATTACAAACTGAAAATTGAACTTTTTGATTTTGTATTGACAAATCTGGTTGCATCTATGGAAATGCTTAACTCAAAAAGTGATGAAGTTGACAACGACACAAATGTGAATGACAAATATCACAAAATATGGTAAAAATAAAATTGTTACAAAGTGCACACTAAAAATGAAAAAGAGTTATCATACGTTATAAAGCCGACACTTGATGTGAAAATTTCAACAGAGATTTTCTTAATTTTAACCAACTTGAACAGTGGTCATAAATGTATTTCATTTTTTTATTGCAACTTAAGTTTGAACACAATTACAACAATTATAAAATAAAATAAAATAAAATTATTATCCACTACTTCGCTTACATTATTTAAAATTTCAATTCCATTAATTTGCAAACATTCATTATTTCAATTGAGTTGTGTTGTATTTGCGATACAACATCTGTGTTATTAACTCTTGGCTTACTACATTTTTGCATACCAAAAAAATAAAATATTCTTTTTACACAGAAAAAGCACATCAAGACAATTTGTCTGTGGATGGATAGAATCAATAAATTTATTAAGCCCCCAAAACTAGACAACCAGTTTAACGTTTGTAGAATTGACTTAAGAATGCTAAAATTGAATTAATGAACACTCAAACTTTTTACATAATATAAACTGTTTTTCAAAAGTCGGTACTGAGGTGTCCCGATTTTTTGCATTTATTTTGTTTATTATTTTTGGGAATCATTTTTTGTAATAAATTCGCTTATTTTTTCCAAGTAAAAAAGAGAAAAACAGTCTTCAAAAAATATTTTTTTACTTGAAGAATTTTTAAGCATTAAAAAATTCCATATAAAATTTGAAATAACGGGATTTTTGTTTCAGAAAAACACGTGAATTATCCCAAAAGTGCATTTTAGTACAAAAGCAAATAATTTTTAATGTCAATCTTTTTCATTATCAAACATTTTAATAATTAATGAAATATTCACAAAACAAAAGCTTAGTTCGAAGATTAGTATGCTTAGTAGTGTTGTCACAAAAACAATAAAAATGACAAAATGATTTGATAACTTATCTTTGTTGGGTTTTATAAAATCGACATTCTTTTTGAGCATTTCAGTGAAACATCTTTTTTAAAATATCCAATAACAAAACAATAATGTTATTTTGTATTATTTTTCTAGTGTTGTTCTTTGACAATTTGACTTATGTCTGTCAAAATTATCAAACATTTGCTGTAATTTATTTTTTGGTGTTTTTGGAACTCTTTATTTCATTATTTTTTATTCGGAGAACAAAACCACATGTTTGTTTTTAATTGAAAATGAAAAATTAATGAAAGTAATATTCAGTTAAAACTCGACACGAACAACACCATCTCAATTCACTTAAACGTTAATTGTTGTGTTTTTATGCCAACAATGCTGTGTATATGTTGTGAAGTATCGAGTTATGGTCAAATCAAATAACGGGATCGGGGTTTTTGGAAAAAGATGGCTAATATTCCGATATTTTCCCGAATTTGTACGAAAATAATTGAACGGGATTGGTATTTTTTTCAAAATAAAGTCAGTACTTTCGATTTTTTGTTTTTGTTTTTTTAGGAAAAAACAAAAATAAAAAACGGGACTTTAGGAAGTTCTAAAAATATGACAGTACCGACTTTTGAAAAACAGTTTATAATACTCTTTCTTAAACACAACCAGGCGTTTACCAAAATTTACACAGTTAATGCTGAAGCCCAAAAATGCTTCAGTGTTATTTTATAGAATGTTTTTTTTCGTTTTTAAGTCTTTTTTAAAAATACGTTTGTATGGCAAAAAATTAACATTATTTCCCTGTTTTTTAAAACAAAAACGAGGCAAAAATTAATACGCCTAATTGTGTTTTCAAATAAAAATAATCAAAAATGGATTATTTGTACCTTTTTGACAATTTTATAATAATTTATAATTATGTTATTTCCTTTCAAAAGAGTTAAGCCAGTCTTTGTATTTTAATGTCAATTTTGATATACTTAATTTATTATTATACTCATTTGAATTATTTATTCAAAGTGAATGTTTTTTTTTTAAAAAAACATATCGGTTAAAAGACCTACAGTTGATTTATTATTAAAATTGATACCAACTATATATTTTCAAATAAAACCATAAAAACTAAACAATTTGTTTTTTAATTTAATGAAAACTTTATTTAATCACGACAAAGTTATTACAACATCTGGTCATTGGTAACTATGTGTCGTAACAATTGGTGTTACAACACACAGCTGTTGTAACATATTTAAAGACTAAAATATGGCATAGAATCAAGATTTGCCAGTGACATACACAACCAATGTTGCTGAAGTGAAAGAGAGAATTGAAAAGAACAAGAACATTCTTGTCATTTTCAACTTTCCTGAGTGTGCAAAGTGCAAGGCAAGTGCGCCAATGATGGACAAACTAGCTGACGAACACAAACCTTAAGTTCTTCAAATTCGACGCAACCACAGCAACTGATTATGCTGCCGAATACTCAATTGCCTCACTTCCCACGTTTTTATTCTTCCAAAACCAGAAGGTCATTATAAAACGCCTGGCCGCTCTGAGGTTCTTGATGAGATTCTCAAAATGGTACAGTAATTAATTCACGTCTTTTTCATTATTTTTTGATACAATATTATGAATAAATTTTATGTTTTCAAATAAAGTATTGTTGTATTTATATCAAGTGTCAAGACTCAAAGTTTTGATTGAATCTTGACAAATGTAATGATGACGTGTCACTTTTGTGTATAAAAGGAAACTGATGTCAAAACAAACAGTCATCAGCAAGCATGGTGTTACACTTGGAAATGTTTGAAAATGTTGCAACAAAGCAAGATACACCTTTACATAAGAAGGCAGTTAAAACAGTCACATACATCACACTTAACAAGCAAGACGACAAGAAACAAAAACGGTGGGCTTATCAAAATCTCAAGAACAAGAAACCAAAAAGAAAGAATCCAACACATATTGAAATACGTTCACAATTTGCTCTCATCTAATTGTTATCTGATTTGACTTTTGTCTTTATTCTTGTTGTATTTTATCAACTTTAATTCTTTAAAAATAATATGATTATATAGAATTAAAATAAACAAAAATAGTCGGACAGACTTCAGTGCCTCTCATCCCAGAGTGTTGTGCACGCACTCGACCCCTCAACAAACAGTTCATGCATTGCTGTGTATATCCCTATGGCACTAAAGTGATGAAAAGTCTCATCCTTTTTGTGAAATCTATTGTCAGCGAAAAAACCATATGTCGAATATAACCAACTGGATAAAAAAAATAGTGTTAAATTGTTTTATTATTTATTACATACTACAAAATGAAAATTGATAGAATAATTACAGAATTCCAAAAATTTAAATTATTTTTCAAAAATATTTTTTTAACATTTTTATTTAACAATCTAAAAAC
This sequence comes from Entamoeba invadens IP1, assembly GCF_000330505.1. NCBI lineage: Eukaryota > Evosea > Mastigamoebida > Endamoebidae > Entamoeba > Entamoeba invadens. Next base: position 1,327,171 of record NW_004443648.1, on the reverse strand, counting down.
TTGATATTCATATGTGCTATGTGATCGAGTGCAACGTGGTAACAGTTAAGTGGCATTTAAAAACATCTAACCGCAAGTGTAAAACAAACAATTTAGGAGTTATTGATACAAATATTTTAAATGTTGTAATAGTTTTTTAAACCAATAAATTCGAAAAATATATAAATTATAACATTATTTTTTATATAAATAAAACTTCTTAAAAAACAAACCTGTTGTTTGCTTTGCCTATGTGGTTGTTATTTACTCAATTTCAAATATTGTAAAATTGTTTTCGTATTACAATTAACAATTGGAAGAATGAAATTTATACAATCAAAGAGTATTTAATCATATTTTAAAACTTGATATTGTAAAATGAAATTGATAATCTTATTGTTATTTGCAACAACCATCGTTGGTTGGGGAGAAATAAACAATGTCATTAGACCAATTTATCTTGAAACATCAGACGAATGGACAATTGAAACTTATAATGAGAACGTTTTTACGTTCAATTATAATTGTTGTACATATCAAGAAAAAGGCTACAATGATACCAACCTAACTGAAAATGATGTATCAGTTAGTCGAGAATGGAAATTTTTTGGAATCATTAACATGAAACACTTTTTTCTTATGACTCGACCCGAAAAAGAGAAAGTGACTATTTATGAAGACGATCGACCAGAAGGACTTGTCATCACTTTTGGGTGTTTTGATGGAAGCACTGGGTGCAGACAAACACAAACTTTAAGAACTGAAATTTTTGTTAAAAACAAAGGAGTTGTATTACATTCAAAAATAGATGAACAATGGATTATAACAATTTCAAGAGATTTATACCAAGAAAAAATTCCACTTGTATATATCGATGGAAAAGTACAACAAACGGTATCAATAAATTTGTTATCTTTTACTCTGGTAGACGTTGATTATCCTGCAATGTATTTACTTTCTGGAATACTTATGAATGAAAATGTTAATTTATATACATCTGACTCTACTCATGAAATCAAGTCGGTGTGTACAAAAGGAAACTTTTCCAGAATGAAACTGGTTTCTAAAGAAGGTACAGGATATGGTCCCTCATATAATTGTAATTGCAATCCTGATAAATTAAAACCTTTTGATGAATTTGATTACCCAGATTGTAAACACAATAGTACATTCTTTAACTTAAATCTTGTTGAGTTCGATTTTTATCTATTTAAACAAGCGAGTTGGGAAACAATCACTTATAAAGAAAGCGGAGATCTATTACTTATATCGACTTTGGATTCACTTCATTTTACTATCTTGACTGTCATACAGATCGTTATGATATTTGGCGTTTACGTTAAAATTGACAAACTAATATTTGTAGAAGGAGACTTGCATTTCGAAATGGGTGCGTCAATAGATTCCATTGAATATACGAATCAAAATTTAGTAGAAACCACTCTTTTTTGTGTTAAAAGGGAATTTTACACAAAAAATAACTCGTTTGTGCAAAGAGGAAATCATGTTTTTTACATTCAAAACACATGCAATAAAGTTCCTTGTCCAGGAGACGATTGCATTGAAGTTAATGGGTGTTACTACTATTTAAATTATAAGTGCGACCGTGTTATTTTGTGCCCAAATGGGATGTTCTTTGATGAAAGCTGTAAAAATTGCACAACAAATGACCCCAATTGTGGGTATTGTAATGGATATGATTGTGTTGGGTGTAATGATGGTTTTGATTTTGAAGATGGAAAATGCACAATATGTCCAGTGAATTGTCGAAAATGTTCAGATAATTTGTGTATCGAATGTGATAAGGGTTTTTACTATGAGAAAGGGCATTGTATTGAGTGTTCCATGGGGTGTAATGTATGTGATAAAAATTCATGCAAGGAATGTAAAAAAGATCTTTATTTGAATAATGGAATTTGTATTGATTGCCAAACTTTTTCCTCCAATTGTATAGAGTGTGATGATAGACAATGTAAGACGTGTCAAGTTGGTTATTTTCTTAATCAAACTGGCATTTGTCAAATATGTGATAATATTTATCCGAATTGTAATTTGTGTAATGAAACTGAGTGTTTTGAGTGTAATGAATATTCATTTTTTATGGTGGAACTTGTGTTAACTGTTTTGAAAATTTTCCATCTTGTTCCACTTGTGACCCAAAACATTGTACTTCATGTAATAACGGTTATTTCCTTGAAAAAACTGATTGCATTGAATGTTTAAAAAAATACGAAAATTGTGCATTGTGCGACGAAACTTATTGTGACAGTTGCGTTGATGGATTTTTTATGTACAAAGAGCAATGTATTAGGTGTGATGCAAACCATGTAAATTGCATAATTTGTAACTTTACACATTGTCTAGCTTGTTCGGATGGATTTTTTGTTGAAAATGGAATTTGTATGGAATGTCCTATTGAATGCGAATTGTGTGCCCAATTTGGTTGTACCATATGCAAAAGTGGCTTTTATTTAAATAATGGACGATGTTTTCCTTGTTCAGAAGGATGTACAAATTGTGATGAAAATGGATGCTTTCATTGTACAAGTGACTATTCTTTAATTGATGGTACTTGTGAACTATGTGGAAACGTATTTCCCCATTGCTCGGTGTGTGTAGAAAATCAATGTAGAATTTGCGAAACGGGGTTTTTTATTGGTGCAATGAGCACTTGTCATCCATGTACTGATTATGATACAAACTGTGCTTCATGTAACGCTATGTTATGTTTGGGCTGCAATCGAAATTACATTTTAAAGGATGGGATGTGTGTAAAGTGTGGGGAGTTGTTTCCGAATTGCATGGAATGTACAACTGAAACATGTACCAAATGCTTACCAAATTATTTGGATAAAAATTCAATATGCCAACCATGTTCTGAAGTTTATACCAATTGTAACTTATGTAATAAAATTCAGTGCCAAGAATGTGATGTGGGATATTTTGTTGATAATAACCAATGTAATAAATGATTAACCAAATATCAAGGGTGTCAAATTTGTGACGAAACCAAATGTACGATTTGTGAAGAAACGTATTACTTGAATGGAAATGGATGTGTAAAATGCAATGAAACGTTCCATAATTGTATTACATGTACATCAATACAGTGCAACACGTGCTCAAACGGATTTTTTGTTGACCAGACTGTTTGTAGAGAATGTAGATCGAAGTACACAAATTGCATTGTATGTGATGGATCAAGTTGTTTAAGGTGTAAAAATGGATTTTTTGTTGAAAGGAGTGTTTGCAGAGAATGTAAATCAAAGTACACAAATTGCATTGTATGTGATGAATCAAGCTGTCTTGAATGTGAGAATGGGTTTTATATCGATAGTAATGTTTGTAAACCATGTAATTCCCTGTTTGATAATTGCATATCTTGTGACGTATCAAAGTGTTCTGTATGTAATAAAAACTCGTTTATAGAAAATGGAATTTGTACTTTATGCTCGACTAAATTTACTTTGTGCGATAGATGCAACATCACAACATGTCATTCTTGTTCAAGTGGTTCTATTTTGGACAATGGTATCTGTTCAACATGTGAAACAAAACATACAAATTGTGAAGTGTGTGATGAAACGGATTGTTATAAGTGCAAAACTGGACTCTTTTTACGTGATGGGAAATGCCTTAGCTGTGGTGATATCTATGACAATTGTACAAAGTGTGATGAGACAAGATGTTTGGAATGTATGGACCACTTTTATTTGTCGAATTACAATTGTAATGGTTGTGAATCAAATTGTGATATTTGTTACTCCGAATCAACTTGTTCCAAATGTTTTGAAGGATATTATTATAAGGAAGATGACAAGACGTGTTCATTGTGTGACACAAAAGGATACTACATAGACAGTAAAAGTTGTAATAAGTGCAGTGCAACATGCATCGATTGTTTGTCTCAAACAAAATGTGTGTCGTGCATCGAGGGGTATTATCTCGAAAATACCACGTCAGAAGAAATGACAGAATTTTTTGGAAGATGTACAGACTGTTCAACACGTGGTTGTACAACATGCAATTCAACATCGTGTATAACATGTGAAATCAATAAATACATTGATGAAGGTGGGTTGTGTTCTGTGTGTAAACCCGATAATGACAAATGTATTTCATGCTTCGTTGATGAAAACCGAAACAAAAAATGTGAGAAATGCAAACCGGGATTTTGGATAGAAGATTTCGAATGTGTGACTTGTGAAACGTGTGGAAGCAATGGGTGCTCGAACAAAACGAACGGACTTTGTTTCAACTGTTTATCTCCAAATGAAGTTTTGATTGAGGGTATTTGCCAAATTGATGAAAATTGTGTCTCCATTGAACCCAAGACGAGTGCCTGTATAGCATGTGATTCAGATTTTGTTTTGATAGGTAAAAGGTGTGTCAAAACACAACAAAATATAACAGAAGAACTAATCCACTTCGAAGGAAATTATTTTACAAAAGAGGAGTTTCATTGCAAAGAAGTATCTGATTCGAATTGTGTTTTGTGTTTGGAAGAATATTACTTAAAAGACCTACAATGTCTCAAATGTGATGAAATACTTACAAATTGCATAAAATGTGGACTTTTGAATTACTCAAATTACAACGAAGTTTATTGTGATGTTTGTTCCATTGGGTATTTCCCGGAAGCTGTTTGTAAGAATTGTTCGGAAATTAATGGGTGTGATCTTTGTGTCAACTACCTTGAAAATGATATATCTTCACGAAAGTGCACAAAGTGCCTTGATGGGTATAAGTTGTCCAATTACACATGCAAAGAAATATCGCATTGTGTAATTGGTGTTGGTGAGAGCTGTGTCAAATGCGAAAGAAATTTCTTGGTATCATCTGGGGAATGTGCGCCATGTGGAGATGTCGTGGAAGGTTGTGTGGAAAGTCTTTCAAATCAGTGCACTAAATGTGACGATTTGTATTATTTGAACTCCGACTTTATGTGTGCAAAATGTGGTATCTCAAATTGCAAGAAATGTGATGCCACACAATGTGTTGAGTGTTTGACAAATTACACACAAAGCTTAGACTATTCTGCATGTCTTCCATGTGATGATATTCCAAATTGCCAGAACTGTGACAATAAAATTCCAATGAAATGTAATCTGTGTTCTCAAAATGCGTATTTCAAAACGTCAGACACTTGTGAAAAGTGCACTTCAATACCAAAGTGTGTTGTGTACATTGTATGGGGAGTGCAGACAGTGTATTTCTGGACACTATCTGGACAATGATGAGTGTCATAAATGCAACGAAATTGATGGATGTCTTGAATGTACAGCAACAAAGAAATCTTGCACAAAATGTAATGAGACGTTTTTCTTGGAAAATGGAAAATGTGTGAAGTTCAAAGACTCTTTTGCAAATTCGGTGTTGTGCGACCAATTACAATTGGTGACGTGTGAAAAGGGGTATTTTATCAAAAAGAATCGCTGTGTTGGATGCAATTCCATATTTGGTTGTGTTGAATGTGATAATGGAATAAGTTGCACCAAATGCCAAGATGGGCTCAATTTGTTTGATAATAGTGGGATTGATGAGTGTTCATTGAATTGTGGCATTTCACATTGCACTAAATGTGCATCTTCATCATTGTGTAATAAGTGTGATGCGCCTTATGTGCCTGACGGAGGGAGATGTGTGTACTGTTGGGACAAACATCCACATTGTGCAGAATGTGACTCACAGAGTGGACAGTGCACATTATGTGAACTTGGACAATACAATTTAGTAGATAATAGGTGTGTTGAGAATGAAATCAATAATATGTTGATGACAAAAAGTGCACTCAATTGTTTAGAAGATGAAGTTGAAAATGTCGAAGGTACTTCTTGTGTAAAAATTAAGATTTACGAATACAAGAAAAGCTCAACCGAAGCTGCGAATTGTTCCTCTGCTATTTACAAATGTTACCAATGCAATTTCACGGCACTTGGAGATAATAAACGATTGGAGTGTTTGTTGTGTAAAACCGGCTATGGCTTTGAATCTTTAGAACACAAGAAATGTGTCAAAACAACCAATTTAGTTGACTTGAATGGATTTATTATTTATTGTAAAGAAGGATGTTTAACATGTACCAACTCTTTGAGTTGTTTATACTCAAAAGTGTTTGCGTTTACAACAAGGTATGAATATGAGTATATTTACAACAATCATGAATTTTGCCAGAAGTATTCGGTTGGGTTTGGGTGTGTCGAGTGCCTAAATTCGATTAATCAAAAAGGGATTTGTGATTTGAATGAGAGAAGCAAATACTGTTCATTCACTTTAGAAAAAAATAACACATTTAAATGTTTTGATTATAATGAAATTCTTAAACAGCAAAAATTATTGTTTAATAACTACAAAATGATGTTTTATAATTATATTTCTTCAATTCCAAAAAGTGAAGAAACCAATTGTGATGTATATACAATGGGAAGGTGTGTATCGTGTAAACAAAGCTTTTATTTAACACAGGAATCTCCTCCAAAATGCTTACCATGCTCACCAAATTGTGAAATGTGTGATTCTACTGGAAAGTGTCTTACCTGTTACAAAGGGTACTATATTGAAAACGAAGAGTGTGTTGAAATCGAACATTGTGCTAAAAAGACGGTTGGTGGGTGTTCGTTATGTTTAAGTGGATATTTCCTGAAAGATGGGAAATGCCACCCACTCTCAGAGAGCAACTGTACTTCTTATACAATCACAAATACCACCGAATTGATATGTACAAGATGCAAAGAAGAGTATGTTTTATTGGACACAAAATGTGTTGAAAAATCAGAAGAATTTTGCAGTGAGGTTGATTCGTATACGTCGCAGTGTATAGTCTGTAATATTGAATACACACTGAACGAATATAAAAGGTGTGTTGCAATTGATAAAAATGAGTGTATTCACTCATCTCAGTATAATTGCTTGCAATGTAAAAATTTTTTTTCGTTGGTCAAAGACGAGAACGGAGATGAACAGTGTTCAATTTCCGAGTCGAGTAGGTATTGTCTTGAAAATGGAGAAACGGGTTGTACCAAGTGTTATGAGGGTACTTTGTTGATGGTAAAAAGTGTTCTCTATGTGATCAAAAATGCAAACAATGTTCCACAAGTGCTACAAGTTGTATCTCATGTAAGTTTGGGTATTACAACGACTCAAATGGTGATTGTGTTCCGGTTGGAGAACTTGCCAAAAAGTGCAAGACGTTCCTTCCGAGTGGTGAAAAGTGTGCAATCTGTAAAGATGGCTTTGTTGTTAAAAATGCCGATTGTATCAAATGTGTAGACAAATGTATGACATGTGCAAATAGTTTCTCGCAATGCATTCAATGCAACACCAATGGTGGGTATTACGAAGACGTTGAGTTCTCAACGGCTTATGAAAAAGAGTGTTTAGCCAGCACGAATCTCACCAATTGTATTACTCAAAGCGAAGTAGGATGTTTGCTTTGTCAAAATGGATATTACACCAATGAATATAACAAGTGCACAAAATGTGGAGACACCTGTGAACTGTGTACAAGAGCAAATTTTTGTCAAAAATGTGTTGATAATTATGTATTACAAGTTAACACAAAACAGTGCATCTTGTGGTCCAATATAGAAAATTGTGCGTCATATAACTCTTCAACAAGAAAGTGTTCAAAGTGTTCTAGGAGTCGTACAGTGAGTGAGAATGGAGATGAATGTATTCCAGTTACAAACATTGTTGCAATTGTTCTTCCGATAGTTTTTGTGGTGATATTCATTGTTCTAATCGTTGTTATTTTTGCACTCATTGGGTTCTATATCCGTAACAAGAAGCTTGAGAATAAGAGAAAAGAGTTGGTAAATGAAACATTGATCTCAGATGCAAAGAGCCACAACATCACATTCTTCAGACTTGGTGATGAAGACTCTTCAGTGGTTTCATCGACAAATAAACTATATTATGAGTCTGAGATCACAGTCAAAAAGCCAACATCTTTGGTCTTTTTGATTGGCAACGAAAAGAAGAGAAAATTGAAGTTCCAGTTTACAACAAAAGACCATGAAGGAAAGTACGAAGTCGACGTCAAACCACAATTAGTGACAATCAAAAAAGGACGGGCTGTTGAATTTACTGTTTCTGTCACTCCATTGTGTACATGTGAAGCAGATTTCGATGTGATATTGACTGTTTTAGATATGCGAAAGGGGGAGTCGACTGAAATCAAGATACCATGTTCCTTTGCATCTGAAACATCAACTGCACTTGACCCAGACGAATTACATAAAGAAAATAAATTAGGTGAAGGTGGATTTGGTATAGTTTACAAAGGCACCTTTCGAACGAATGTTGTTGCTATCAAAGAAATGAAACAAATGAGTAAAGATAGCATGGAAGAGTTTGAAAAGGAAGTTGCGATGTTGGACAAATTTAGAAGTGAGTATGTCGTCCACTTCTATGGTGCTGTCTTCATCCCAAGTAAGGTGTGTATGGTCACTGAATTTGCTAAATTTGGAAGCTTTCTTGACTTGATCAAAAAGAGAAAGAACGACCCAATTGACTTTAAAATGCGAGTGAAGATAACATTGGATTCTGCAAAGGGTTTAGAGTATTTACACAACAATGGTATATTACATAGAGATGTCAAACCAGATAACACTCTCGTTGTGTCTTTGAATAAAGAAGACGCCGTTAATGGCAAATTGACTGACTTTGGAGCGTCAAGGAACATCAACAGTCTTTTAAGTAACATGACATTCACTAAAGGTATTGGAACACCAGTGTATATGGCGCCTGAAGTAATGAACCAAGAGAAGTACACATTCCCTGCCGATGTGTATTCATTTGCTATTGGCATGTTGGAGGGAATCAGTTGGAAAGACCCGTATCCAATTCAAAAGTTCAAATTTCCATGGAGCATTTCTCAGTGGATGATGGAAGGAAAACGCCCAGAAATATTAGTTGATAACGAAGATTTAATTAATCTAATCGAACAATCGTGGAAACAAAACCCAATCGATCGACTTGATATCAAAGAAATAGTTCAAGAGCTTCAAAAGATACACAACTCTTTGAATTAAAATGGTGTTTTTATTTGGTTATTATTATGAATTGTCATTGTTTTATACATTTAGTAATAAATAATAAGTGTGATTTTCAGATATCATTTGGAATTATATTAATTTAAATGTCATTGACATTTTTCTTATACATGATTACACAACTTTATTAAATTGTTGTGTAATTAATTTAAAAGTGTAATTTAATATTTAAACTAATAACAAAATATACAAAATAAATATGTTACAACTTTTGCAGTAATTAGAAAAATTTTTGTGTATTTTTTTGGTGGTTTTATTTAACTATATGATATGTGGCTGTTTGTTCTTTGTAAATTTACACAAAGTGTAAGAATCCAATATTAATTAAACATTTTTTGAAAACCACAATAGTCACTTTTTTAAACGTTTTTTGTTACATTTGAATCATGAAAAATGAAGTATTTGGAGTAACTATTGTGAATAATTCATACAACTGTTTTTGTTTTATTACATAATTAACCAATGTACATTTTTCACACAAAATGATTTTAAATACTGACTTTAATTGATAATAAAGTGATTCTATAACCAACATTGTGTTCTTTTGTGTGTTTAACTTTGTAACAACAACCTTGTAAATTTATTATGAACAGACATCGGAGATACGTAAAAAGTTAAAATCAAACTTATGTACAGAGATTACTTCTAATTATAAATTAAGTAAATACACATCCATCTACAAATATAATCAAGACTTATGCCTGTCTTCTTGTTTTGATTTTTCTATTTTTATGAACATCCAATAATCGAATATCACGTTTTTACAAGCGAGAAATGTTATATCATTTTCATATGAAGATATCGACATAAATGTTGACAGTAATTATAGTATTTTGCATTTATTGAACCTTTATAAATGTTGTATAAATAATTCAACAAGTAAAATAATAGTAAGATATTCCCGATTTATTAAGTATTTAATATTTATTATTAATTTTTCTATTTTTTGAATTGAAAACAGTTTTTTGTGTTGAAATAATAATTCACAAAAATTCATTTTTTTAACTGTTTTTTTTCCTAGACTTTTAGTAAAAAATAGTTCAAATTAATTATTATTTTACTTTTATTGTATTTTGACAGAGTCAAATAATCCCACATATAAAACAACCACCAGAAATGTGAATTATTAGCATTACAATAATTATTTTACTATTCATTTAGTTTTGTTTATAATAAAAGGTAAATAATACTTCTTTTCCCGCTTTTTTATGTCAACAACCAGCACCTAAAATCATTTTTCGAATCATCTAACAGCAAACAAACTATTTTAAAATGCATATTTTATTTTTATTTCAGATCACATCTTTCCATAAAAGAAACACAACTACCAGATAAACTATATTTTATAGTTAATTAAAATCTGATGTTTAATCAAAAATCACTTCTTTTTAGCAGTGTTCTTTTTTCAAGAATGGGATAGCTACAACAGGTAGCTATCCCATTCTTTTTCTTTCAACTTGTGCAACAAAAAGTTTCAAAAAATGGACAAAGGCAAATCTTCTATTAAAAAAATTGACTTCTTGCATATAAAAAGAAGTGAACAAAACACAAAAAGAAGTAATGCAAACAGTAAGAACACCTGAAGATGAAGATAATGACGCAAATTACAATTTCTTAAGTGAAGCAGAAAGGGTTGAATATCATCATGTTGAGTCCCTTTTAAAAGAGACAATACGAGATCGTTTCCTTTGTAATTTAGACTTACAAAATAATCTAATGTTTTTTATTTACTTCTCACGATGTTTTATGAGTTTTTCGCCATATAAAATGTCTTCTTCATCATTTTCAAAATGAAACTCAAAATTCGACAAAATCACAAATTGAATAAGTTGAATTGAAATAATACACTCTATTTACTGCGTAAAGACTCTCTTCGCCTCTTGAAGTGTTTGTGTGAACACCTGTAGCCGTTGGTCGTACGGGGACTTTTGGAAGTCGGTCAATGCCTCATTCATTAACTCGTCGATTCTCGACAAATACTTTTGACTCAAGTCTTCTTCGTTTCTCATCACACACAACTCGCCGTCATAGCAGCTGACAACACCCTGTGTGAATGCGCACTTAACAGTTCCATGACTTTCTTGTCTGTCTGACTGTGAAAATGGCTGTTGACAAATCACAAAAGGTGATTGGAGTGGTGGGGGTGGTTGAAATTCTCTTCTATTTCCTTTTTCGACATCTTGTTGGGCGGCTGTTTTCTCGAAAATGTCGAAATTGTCGCCGTCTCTGATCTTTTCGTTTCCGTCGACTCTTTCCGGTCGGTCTTCTTTGTCGCGCCGGTGTTTCAGTTGATATCCTTTCTCTAACATTTGCCGTCGACACGCCTCCGAGTGCGGTTTCGCGACTGTGACTAAGACGACTTTCTTCTTAATTGTTGTCGAGTACTTCTCTCCATACAATTTCGAATCAAAACTCTTTAAAACGGCGTTTGGATGTAACGCGTAGATTTTGTTGTCGATATTAAAGATGACTTGTTCGTGTTTGAATCCGTTTCCGCTGATTATCGTTCGTAACTGGACTTCGCGAATGAACGCGTGCGCGTCACAGCCGACTTTCGAAGTCTTCTCTTTGACTTTTTTGTACTCGGTATTACAACAGATCCGTTTGATCCATATCTTGTGTTTCTCTTTCGAGACTGAAGCATCGCCGTAACACCCGACTTGAATCACTCGATCTAGAAAACAAAGCGCTTTGTCAAGCGAGTCAAACACAAAATAATGACTCATCGAGACACACCCACGCATTATCACCTCGTTGAAATCAGTCAGTTTGTCATAGACTATCCCTCCCCGTTTGCTTGTTAACATCGTTTAGATTAGAAAGTTAATGTATTACTATATTTATTAAAAATCGATATATTATAGTATATTTTATAATACAAAATATATTATAATGAAACTATTATTTACTATTTGTTTTATTTTTAAAAGATAGAACTATTTTAATTAAGTTTATTATTGTGAAATTTTGTTTATTATTTAAAATTACAAAAATTTTTTGTAATTTTCGCAAGAAAAATATTTTTCAGAGAAAGAAAAACGGAAATAAAAAAAAAGAACGAACAGTTTATAAAAGTTGGAATTTTTTTTCAAAACGAAGAAAAAAGTTATTAGATTTGTTTTTACTTGAAATTTTGGTTTTTTCTCATTGCTCCAATCTCGTCGAAACCATTAAACTAATTTAAAAAACCTATCAATTTAGTTCATTTTGTGAACTGAAAAAAAAGAGAATGAAGAGTGGCGTGATTGTAGGTATCAGAATACGTCCGCAGAACGACAGTGAAATAAATGATTCATGTGTGAAAGCAGCCAACAAAACAACTTTAGTTTATTTCTCAAGTGAAAAGGATTTTGAGAACTTCAATTTTGATTTTGTAGCAGACCAAGATTCAACGCAGGAACAACTCTTCACAACTGTAGGTATTCCTTTAGTCGACACAGCTCTATCAGGATACAACTCTTCTTTGTTTGCTTATGGACAGACTGGATCAGGTAAGACGTTTACTACATTTGGTTTGTTTAATATCACGATTGAATCAATAACTATAATAATAATAGTATAATATCTATATGAAGTGCTATATATATATATACTATACTATAATAGTATTTATATTATAATAAAGTGATAATAGTAATCAAAAGGGGATTGTGATAAAGAAGAGCTGAGAGGTATCATTCCTCGCTCACTGAAGTATCTATTCGAGAGACTTAACAACCAAAATGAAGGCGGAGTGATATCAAGTGTGTCGTGTTCGATGGTAGAAATATATAATGAGAATTTGATTGACTTGATTGACAAAACTAAGTCGGAGATTTCCGTCTCTTGTGTCGGAGGAGTTCCTGGCGAAACTCTGAAGCCAAGGAAGTTGCCAGTGAACAACCCCGAGCAAGTTTCAGTGACCAATTGGGAGTCGACGTGGGCGATTATCCAGCGTGGGTATAAAATGAGACATACGAGTGCAACCCTTTCCAACGATCACTCGAGTCGGTCGCACTGTGTTTTCACTGTATTTATCACGAAGCAAAATAACTCGCAAAACTCTCAAAGTAGTACAACAACATCGAAATTGACTTTTGTTGATTTAGCCGGCTCCGAGAGACAATCGAAAACACAAACTAAAGGGGAAACTTTAAAAGAAGCGGGGAATATTAATAAGTCGCTGGTCACATTTGGGCGAGTGATTCACGGCCTAGTGCAACAGAGCGAAGGGAAAGAGTGTTTCATCCCATATCGAGACTCTAAGTTGACACAATTAATGCGGGATTCATTGGGAGGGAATTGTAAGACGTTTATAATAGGAACGGTGTCCCCTTCGATGTCTGCGATTCGAGAAACGTCGTCGACGATCAAATTTTGCTTTTCCTCGCGAAACATTCAATGCATTGTCAAGAAGAATAACGTGTTCAGTGGCACCAACGAACAACTAAAAGACGAATTGGACCGGCTCAGAGCCGAGAATGAAGAATTGCGCAATTGCCGATTTCCAATGGCCGACACAAAGGAACTCGAGAAGGCAAAAGGGCAGATCCGGCATTTAGAGTTTACCATGTTTGCTAAAATGGACCAAGAAAGGTACTTAAAAGAAGTGATCGAAGAGCTCAAAGGGAAAGTCAAAGACAAAGACAATGAGCTTCTTGAGTGGAAGAAGAAGTGCAAAGAGATGGAAGACAAGCGCAAAATGCTTGAGCGGAGTATTGAGAATTTCAGGAGTCAAAAGAAGACGGTCAACGAAATGAAGAAATTTGTGACGGACGAGATGGAGAGGTGGAAAGTGGTAGAACAGGAGAATCCTGAACTATTGAGTCTGAAGAATGAAAATAAAGAGTTGAAGGAACAAATTGAGAAGACATTGAACGGAGAGAATCGCGACGAACTCAATTTGGTGATCATGGAAAAGAGTGACGAGATCACCGTGTTAATGAAACAACTCCGAGAAGTGTCGGAGGAGAAACAAAATTTAGAAAAAGAAAAGGACGCACTGAAGAAAAACGCGACCGAGTGCGTCGTCAACGAGTTCAAAGACAAATTGAAGAACTGTGAAATGCAAATCGTCGAATTCAAATGCGCTTTGGAGCATCGAGAAAAGAGAATCGAAGACTTGACTATCGATAACGAAGCACTTGTGGTAATGGTCGATCAACTGACAGATAGAATTGGAAAATACTCAAGAAAAAGTGTGATGGAATTGAAAGAAGAAGTACTCAAATGCGACGAAAAGAAGATGGAAATGTGTTGAATGATTGGATGTGTGTTATGTTCATCGAATACAAATAAATGTTATTTGTTTTGTTTTTCGGGTTGCTAATGACCCGTCATGCGGTGACGTAATCGTTGAAGAGTAAAACTATGGTTATAAGTACTATAAAAAGAATTATTTAAAAATAGTGATTGATTATAGTATCATTTTTAATTAAAAAATATAATACAACTATAATAAAAATTATAATAAAATTATAATAAAAATATAATAAAATTTATTTTTTTAATTGTAATACAAAAAATGAAATTATTAAAATAGTAAAAAAAGCTATACAAGAAAAACAGAGTACTTTTGACGTAAAATCTTGTAACAAAACGTGACAAATTACCGAGACAGACCGAGATTGAATCCAATAAAAGGAGAACTTTTGTAGAGTAACTTAATCATGAAAACGGTTAATGTGTTAGTGATTCATTCACATTCAGGGGGATATCGAACTTGGGACTACATCTCTGAAAATTGGAGAACGTTTGGACGAGTAAGAGTGAAAATGACATTCAAGAAGTTTGTGATTATGAGTATAGTTATTATTATTATTTACTATAGTTTACTATAGTTTATGTCACATATATAGTTAATAAATAGGTAATTATAGTTATATTTTAACTATCACACTAATCAAAAGATTTGTGACAAAAGACATTCTGGAAAGTTGTAACCCGGACGTACTTGTACTTGGGGATTGCGCTGGTGCGCCGTATCAGTTCAAAGACGAGGAGATGTCCGCGATAGAGAACTTCTTAGAGAAACACGTAGAGAAACATTTGTTGGGGACATACGCTCTCTTCTATCACCGAGAAGGGACAGAAGGGAGAATGCACGTCTACGACAATAGAAGACTCTGCGAGTTGTTTGGGATCAGAAGAGGAACGGAATTTGGAACAAAGAGACTTACTGACAAGCCAACGTATCAAATAGTCGAACAACACCCACTCATTTGGAAATGTATCATGCAACCATACACGTCGAGAGGATACTCGTCTACACAAATCCCGAAAAACCAGAAGTGGCTTGAATATGGGCAGAGTAGAAGCGATGTGATGACGGATAACACTTCCGTCCTTGCAAGAAGTCTGGATGGCTTTTGTGTTGTACTCAATCATGTCACTGATAAATACTCGTCGTTGTATATCAGTCACATGCCTGAATATGAGTCCTTGGTCGGGTCAAATGTCGACGCTCAATTTTTGTATAACTGCATCGTGTTCTTGGTATCCCAAAGTTTGTGAATTTATTATCTACACAAGTAATGAAGGAGTTATGTGAACGAATGACAAATAGATGTGAATACAACGTTGTCTGATTTGTGTTGTAAGTGCCTTGTCGAGAGGAAAAGGGCATATCAAGGATTACCTTTTGCTTTGTCATTAAAATTGAAAAGGATGAGAGACGAGGTTGAACAGTGAGGGAGGAATGTAATACCATGTAAATGATTGTATATGATTGAATTGATATTCGAAATATAATTTAATATAATAAAATATAATAAATTATATTATAATACTATTTAGATATAATTAAAAAAATTATAATAATATTTTAAATGTTGTTGA
>NW_004443648.1:1306605-1311223 GCF_000330505.1 Entamoeba invadens IP1 | reverse complement strand
TCAATTGTTCAATTTAAAGGTTGTTATTTCTTATTTAAATAAGCAACATCTGAATTTATATATACCAATCAAAATTGTTTGATTATAAATTGGTTCTACTCAAAAGGTTCCAATCATAATCTTCTCCACATCTCAATAAAATAGAATGGCTTAAACAAGTTGAAATACAAAAAATAATTGGATAAAAAGAATTAAATAATTCAAAAGTGTGTCTCATTCGCTACAATTAATATAAGTTTTACTTATCAACTGAATTTGAGTAACTGTTTCAGTAAAAATAATTCTTCCTAATTTTTATGGACTTAATATGAGAAAACATAGAACGACACAAACAAAAATAAACGGAATGATTACTATAGAAGAAATGTTCTCTCTGTTTGCATACAACAAAAGAAAAGATCTTTAATTCATTGTAATTGTCAATTAAATCTAATTAATATTTCATTTAAAACGATTACTTTATATTGTGGTTGAAGTTGAATTTGTTTATTTAATACTTCTGAGCTTCACAAGATGTTATACATTGATAATTATGTTCTCATAAATCTGCTATATTTACCATAGAAAAAAGGTAAAGATATATTCTTTGTCGTGTTCTAAAGCAATTAATCAATAGATATCGTTATTTGCTCTATTTATAACATAACAAACGCTTCGTAAGAGATCTCTATCATTTTTCGTTGTCTAATAATTCCATCTTTTTTTATAGAAATTCATTTTATTGCCAAAGAAAGCAACTGAAGTTAACAAAAGTAACGATAACATAAGTTTAGTCTCTGACATTATTCTTTGTTTTTTTATTTTTATGTCCGTTTTTTAATTAACAACATAAAATATTACCAGTAACATTAATTGGCCTTTCGTAAGAATTTTACCTAATTGATTCAAGAAAAAGCGAACGATGTATCCTATTCTTGAATCAAAAATCCATCGAACTTCACAACAGAGCAAATAAGTAGTGAATTTTTAATTGAAAGTGAAACTAACTTTCAGGCGTGTATCTTTTTTTCAATCGTATACAGAGTAACTCAAAATAATTGTACTTGAATAGCTTTAGTTTTTAAACTATATAACAAACCATCATTAATTATATTTTATAGTTAATAAATGAACTGTATAACACTTTTTGGAATAATTATTATTGTTTCTAAAAATAGAATATACTATTGAAAGATAAAAATACTATTTATAGCTTTTTAATTTAATTTAGAAGTATAGTTGTTATTAATATATTAATTATAACTGTATGGTATTGTTTTATCTGTTCCGGCGCTTTCCATTTTTATTCTTTTTCAAACAGTTTGTAATAAAATTCTTACTATACTTAATCTATAAAAAAATCAATGATTTACTACAATTTTCTCGGAATTTTTCTTTTCCTTTTTTATAAATAAGAAGAATCTATTTAAGTCAACGAGATTTAAAACAGCAAAGTTGGTTGCAAAAAGTCGGGTATTTGTCTCAATAAAAAAGTACCAAATAATGTGGTTTAGCGAACCATCTCAATTAGTTTGCAAAGTTCCAAATAAAATACTTCCGTTGGAATTTCGAGCAATTCAAATCAATGAAAAACACTTTTGGAACATCTTTTTGGGATATTATTTACAACAAGATAATACAATCAATGTATGCGACTGAATCCATTTAAAAAGTGGGGAAATCATTTCAATTACTTTCAATATGCGAATACACGCCAAAAGTGATGAAAACAAAACAAGCTAAAAGATGGTGTGAAACATCCCGATCAATTGCTCTTTGGCATTGTGTTATAATCCAGATCCTGAATAAGAGCAGTTTAACAATTAGCTAACATGGACTCAATGCACAATATCTTCCACACTCTTCTCTCCCTACTCCTCAAAAATTACGAAACCACCAGAGGGATCACTACTGTTTTCACGCCTAAAAGCCCATTTTTTTGCTCCAAAAAGATGGAATAAAGTGGGTTGAAGCATCGAGAAAAAACTGGTATTTTTTCTTGTCAAACAATTTCTTCCATTCGCCAAAGCGTGAAACAAATTTCGCTCAAAAGTCGTAGCCACTTGCCATCTTTGCGGCAACAAATTGTGATTTCCCTAAAGAGAAACTGCAACTGAAAGAACCGTTTGGAAGCTTTCTAGAAAAAAATTGGGTTATAAGGGTTCACTGAAATCTATAGATTTAATGTCCGAACTGTCTTGCACTCCACGCACTTGCAACTGTGTCTTCTGCAGAATGAAAGAGACACTCTTACAGAACAAATACATTCCATGGATCACACTCGCACGACTCGTCTTCTTATCTTTGAGTTCGTTGAACACCAACAAGCGGTACTTCTCTGTCAAAACAGACATCCCCGAGTATATCCACTCCCACTGGGATTTATTTAAACGGCTCAATCAATTCAACTCATCTACACGTTGGAAGAAGAGCATTTTGGACGCAATCAACCATTCGCGCTTCTTCGAGTCTGGAAAGATCGAATTACACTCCCCCGGCTTTTGGAAGTTGAAAGACAACACAATTCCTTTGTTGGACTCTTCAGAGTACTCGGACCAAGGTGAACACGTCGCAAAGACCAACTCTCCATCTGTCGATTCCTTTTACTCCCAAAACGTGTTAAAGCCAGAGTGTATCGAGTGCAACAGTTTGGAAGATTACTATACCAGCTCGGTGACTTCAGCAAAACAAAACATTCACTCTTTACTGTCTCTCTATACTATTTCTGACGAAACAAGAAGAAAGATGATCAAAGAGGAGATCAGTGAAAGCGAGAAAAGCATTCTGCGGGCCTCACAACACTTATACAAAATCTCACTCGAAGATAACTCAGACAATTACAACGCCTCCGCTTGCTTGCTCATCAGGACTGTTTTCTAAGAAGTCCATTTTACAAAGCCGATTAAATAGCCTCTTTATGAATTTAGTTTATTATCTTATAGTGTTTATTCATGCGTCTTTCTTCATATTTCAAAAACTAATTTTTGTTCACTCTCACCCCTTTATTTGGTCTTAAAAAGGCTCGAGAGTGAACAATTCATAAATTATAACATCCACCTGTTCTGTGAATAAAAAAACACGACAAGAAGAAGAAAGAGTGGGTTACTTTCTTGTATAAATGAAGATAAAATCAACGCATTAGAGAATAAATAAGTATTATCTAATGTGTCTCTATTACAACGGTTTTAGTCTCGCCCTTGAATTGTTTCTGAAGTGCTTCAAGCTGCGTTTGCAACTCAATGTTTCTCTTTAAAGACTCTTCCACGACTTTTTTCATCATATTAAGTTCATCCGACTCGGACTTCCACCACGACGAAAACCATCCCCCATCACTCTGCTTCACTGTCTTACTCTGTTCGACATCTTTTAAGACCGCAATTTCTTTCCATTTACTCGCTTCGTCTTGTGACTCTTTCAATTTCGTCCGGAGGTCTGCTAAGAGGGAATTGAACTCTTTCTTCTCCATACTCATCTGATCAACTTCGATTCTAAGTCGTCGCGTTTCCTCGTCTGAAGCTCTCCCAAATTTCAATTCGAATAATTTTGATTTCGTCTGGCTGAGCATCGCATCTTCCAGCGAAGTATTTGAAGCGATCGGAAGTTCAATGTCCTCCGTCTTGATATCAATTTTCTCGACTTTGTCATTCACGCTGTTCCCTTTTGTCTTTTCGATCTCCCTCTGAATCGTCTCTTCGACTTTCTTGTCGAAGACGATCATAGGTGATGGCGATGAATGCAGTTGTTCCACAAGTTTCCTTTTCTCCATTTTGAGTTCGTCGTTCTCCTTTTTCGCGCGTTCAAGTTTCTCCTTTTTGCTATTCATCTCCTTCATCATCTCCTTTCTCTCCATTTCAAGAGTCTCTTTCTCCTTTTTGATCTTCTTGTTCTCCCCAGAGATGTTCACAAATTTGGTCATTAATTCGCGATACTTCTCTTGATCCTCTTGTGCACTATTTTCGCGTTGACTCATCACTTTCTGTAACTCGTCGATCTTTGTCTGACACTCTCGTTGTATTTCGAAAACACTGACACTCTCCTCACTCTTCTGCTCTTTCTGTGTTTTATTGTCATGTGCGATGGTCTCCAATTTCTCGTCTTTCATTTGCACGTCACTTTTCAAAGAGACGATGTCGTGTTCGTACGCTCGGATCTTTTCTTTTAAGTTATAAATGGTTTCTCCGTTGTTTGCCTTCTCCTCTTCGAGGTCTTTCTCCAACCTCTCCGCCTTTCTCTCCAATGAATTTAATTTCTTTGATTGCTTTGAAATGGTATCTTCTAACTCGGAAGTCTTATTGCGATAGTCAGTCATCTTCTCTTGATACGTTTTGTTCAATTCATTCACATACTGTAACTCATTCTGCTTCATCTCTACTTGTATCTTCATCACTTCCTTCTCCGAAAGGATCTTTTGAAGCTCTTTCTCTATCTCATCCTTCTTACTCTGAAACTCCGTCGACTGTTTAGTCGCTTCCTCCGTCTTCTCTTTAAACGTCTGCGACGCTTTAACGGCGTCATCCTTTGTCTTCTCAGCAAGTGAAATGCTGCGCTCTAACTCGACGTTGCGTTGTTTGGCCTTTCGGAGTTCTTCTTCCATGTACGCTGCCTTCCGAAAGACACTCACGTTCGCCTCTTTCATCTT
>NW_004443648.1:1293984-1306505 GCF_000330505.1 Entamoeba invadens IP1 | reverse complement strand
TCATTTTCTTGTTCTTTTTCCTTTGCAAGTCCATTGTTGTCTTCCACGTGTTCTTTTGGACTCTCCTCATCTTTTTCTATTTCTTGTAGTTTACTTTCTATTTCTAATGGTTTCTTGTCATCGTCTTTTTCAATCACTTTTTCATCATTGAGATGTTCATCACTTTCTTTTATGACGTCTTCGTTGTTTGAAACAGTTTCTTTGATGTCATCGTTTTGCTCAATCTCATCACTTTCTTTTGTCTCTGATTGTTTTGGAATAGCCGCCACGTCATTAGTTTTTTCTTCCTCTTTTTTAATTGAAGAATCTACAACTTGAACTTGAACGTTGATTTCTTCGGGTTGCTGTGTTATGTCAGGTTGAACAGATTGCTTTTCTTGCTGTTCCACACTCTCACTCATATCTTTTTTAAGTTTCGATCTGTTATTTCTTGTTTTTCTATAATTCATTTCTGATTTTATTGTAATTTTAATGTTTCGACTTTTCCTGTCCAAAAACTAAATGAATATGGATTAAATTATTACAAACTTTTTCTGAACTTTTTTAATTTAATCAACTAATAATTATAATCATTTCTTTTATTATACGTTGTATTATATTTTTTATTATATTAACAAATTTGTTTATCCTTATTTATTATTATTATAAACTATTAATAAATAATTCCTTATATAGTTATGATACTTAACAATTATACTATATATATATAAAATAAATAAAATAATTATAATTATACCATTTAACAATGATTACTTATTAATTATTAGTTTAATATTATTATTATAATAAAAAAATAATTACATTTTAATCAGTGACAAACAGTTGTACAGGCAGTGAAGTGAAGGTATAAATTTTCAATTGAATACTAAATAAAAGGGTTTTGAGAATAATCGAACAATTTTACGTCATATTTTAACTGTTTTTTCGGGTTTAAATTTTTGGTCAATAAAACTAAAAAAATATTTTGAAAAAATTTAGACCCATTTTTAGATTATTTTTAAATTCGACTTTGCTGAAAAAATAAGTTGAAAAATAAAATTGAACGAACTTAAAAAATAAATTGAAGTCGAAAGAAGAAAAAGGCAAACACCAAGCATTAACTCTTGTTAAAAAAGAAAACAAAGATTAAATATTTTTGGTGTTATTTTACACGTTTGTTATTGTTATTTTGTCATTGTTTAGCCACTTATTACATAAATATTCAAAGATTAAATTTTATTTCATCATCTTTAAAATCTTTAATTAATGGTAAGTTGTGAGTGTGGCTATTGGGCGAGCTTGCAAAAACAAACACACTTATCATTTATTTGATTGTGATGAAGCTGGATTTATGGAGTTAAACTTGTTGCCAAGTTAAGTGATGTTTTTTTATTGGTTTATTCGCTTCTTGGTTAGTGTGTGATTGTTGTTTTTCTATAGTTTTTAAATGGTTAAAAAAACTATAAAATATTATTTTCAAACAAACAAAATGGTAACAAGATAATCAAAATGTCAATATTTGTTATAATAATAAGGACAAATTCGGCTTGTTAAATAAGGGTTTTATTGAGAATGACTGTTTTAGCCAATCAAAATAAAATATTTTTGAAATAAGAAAACCCTTTTATTTAGTATTCAATTGAAAATTTATACCTTCACTTCACTGCCTGTACCAAAAAATCAATAAAATATAATATAATTTGAATACTAAAACAGTCTGTAAACTTTTTTGAATTTTTGGTCATAATAAATGTAATATTACGGGAATTATTTCTAATATTACTTTTTGTAATTATCTATTTTTTTTGTTATCCTTAATGCCTATTTTTTTACACATAAATAAAGCAAATTAATTTTTTTACCTTAATTTCTATAATATAAAAATGTTATTTATAAAAATAACATTTCTATTTTTATCACAATTAAATCAAAAAAATTTCACCTTTTTAATAATCACTTGTTTAAAATAAATTAACTATAATTAAAAGTAAATACAATAATCAAGATATAAGAAATCCCTTAATACATTAATTAACAACTAATAGAAAAACAAACCAAAAAGTGTTTTCCATACTAATTATTTACAATCTGAAATCGTCAAATGAAACAATTATCCAATCCTCATGATTCCTCAAACGAAGCGATGTTTCAACATTTGACTCAACTGACTCAGTCTTTAAATTCTCACACAATCTTATTAAATCACATCATCTCATATTTCTTTCACATTCAAACAACTCCCCAAGCGATGTCTTATTTAACTGTCCACGAAGACTCAGAACTCAAAGCACTCTTTCAGTCTTTGTACTCCTTCTCTCAAGACGATTTCGTCCACTTCTCAGACTTCTCTTCTGAAATAGCGTCTGACGAGGATGAAACTAAGAAGCATCTAGCCGCACTTCCCCTTGACAAGTTTCAAATCGCCTTAGACATGCACGTTGGGCGGATACCATCTTCCTCTTTAGTTCAAATAGTCGCCAACATGGCTGCTGCTCGGACCATCGATGACTTGAAAGTGCGTTATGTTGAAGAGCGGATACCTGTTCCCTATGCGGTCGCCCTCTCTCGGAATCGTTCCGATGAGTTTAGTGGACTTAAACCGGAGTATATCAAAATGGTTCAAGACTGGACCAATTCCGTCAGTGCAAAGGTCATATACAACTCAGAAGCAAACGGCCGTGATGTTTCAATCTTCAATTCCGCTGTATGTGGGAAACATAAGATAGCCGTATATGTCATCTCCGGTAACACTGATGTCTTTGGCTCTTATCACACACAAACGATCGTCTCTCCTCCAAAAAGTCGTTGGGAGGAGGTGACGGGGGACCACCACTTCTTTGTGTTTTCTTGTAAAAACTCCTTTGGCCTTCCCGGTGCAAAATACACTCCAAAGAGTGTCGAGAAGAGTCTAATCCTCTTCCCCAATCGCGACATTACCAACATCTTTGCAGTGTCAAATTGTTATCAAATCGGACAGTACGAGTGCACTGCTATGCGCAAGAAAGACTTTATAAGGAATTTCAATAACGTGCCGGATTGTGGGACGGAACTCTTCTCCGGTCTCCGAAACGACAAGTTTGTTGCACAGAGAATAGTAGTCGTGCAATTGGATTAACTCTCGTGCAGAATGGTATTTATTATAGTTCTTTATAGTTCTTTCTCCTATAGTTATAATACTTTCAACGTAACACAATAACACCTTTCAAAGTCTTCTTATAGCTCTAACGACTCTTTGTCTTCGGGCTCTACAGTCCACTTCATATAAAGAGAAATGGGGACTATGACTAGCGCCAAGAAACACTCCGTGACGTACAAGTCATTCGTCGTGAACATTAAAATGACTACAGCCAAGCCAAACTGGACGATCCCAGCAATCCACGTGAATGGGAGTAACGACTTCCCTCTGAACAACCAGAACGCAAAGTCGATGAAGTAAAAGTTCCATACAATCACAAACGCGTATGTGGTGAGTACGTAGATGTTGAATCCGTACTTGAGTGCACTTGAAACAGTCAATACAGGCAATGTCACAATAATGGCAAACACAACAACCGCAGACTTTTTGTACTCATTCAGTTTGATGTAATTTTCAATCACCACAAGTTCAATCAGTGGCAAGAAAATGACGGCTGCAAGGGATGACCCGTTTAATATGAAGTAGTGCAAAAAGATTCCCATACAAATCGACCACGGCCCACTCAGTACAGTCATCAGCGTGTTATATGAAAACCCTTTCATGACCTTTTTCTGTTGTACGTTGTTAGCAATGAGTATACACACATGTAACGTGAAGTGTAACGCAACCAGAACTGACGCAATCGATCGCAATTTCATCATATTAATCGTGACAAGCAACGTCAATGCAGTACTTATTGGCATACACACAACCATCACTCCATAGAGTGGTAACAAGAATTTGATAGTCATTTGGTTGTAACAGATGGTCTCTGCGGTGATGATGATCCCACACAGCGCAGGGACAAATAACACAACGGGATACCAAATTGGCATATCGGGCAGAAATCCAACTAAATAATGTGAAAACAATGCCGCAAGTGACACTTCAAAGACAACCCGCGTCATCAGATTCTTTCCAATCGAATAGCTGTGAGTCGAACTTGTAAACACCATCAAACACACTATGAAGAAGATAAGAAGTTGGTCAACAGATGATTCCGCGCCAAGCGAAACAAGCACAGAAATCCCACAGACAAAGCACCCGGTGAATGGAATCACAAACATCCCATTGTTCAGTACATAACACTCATGCGTCGATAACACACACATCAAGAAAAGGGCCTCTAACACCGTTTGCAAGTATGTCGGCGATGTCCCAATATATATCACGTGAAGCGTCGAAACAAACGTCGCCGATATCGCCAACGACGCCGCAAAATTCCAGAATTGATTCACAATGAAGTAAAGTGAGTCAGTCGCCACTTTAGGGTGATAGCTGTGTCTGATGATGATCGTCGACAAGAAGACTGCAATACTGAATATCGACAGATAGCGGGGGAAGACAAACATCGACAGTTTAGCGATTTGGAACGAGATGATCACTGCAAACGATGTCAAATAGATCTTTTTAGTCTTGAACATCAAGTACGCCACCAACGACAGTATAATAGCCGTCGCCAAACAGTACGTATCAGTATAGAAAACTCCATTCCGTCGCGAAGCAACAATATATTCGATCGTCGCAAGTCCAAAAGAGTACACCATCATCATCCCACTGAACACCGAACGCGGAATTTTCATCATCAGAAATGGAAGTACCAACGTGTATGCTGCAAAGATGCCGTATATCACAGTGAATGTGTGTAAGTCCATATTAAAAATGATGAATCGCGTGATATGGAATGAGATATAGTGGAAGTTGGTGTACAAGAAGAGGAACAACGTGAGCGCCGCAGACCCCGCAGAGACAAATACAATCGGTTCAAATGCAAATCTGAGTCTGAATGCAATCAAAGAGATCCCAACCGCCAATATGATGATCATCACCTGATTAATTCCCGTCCTCTCGATGATTAAATAGCAGAACGCACTCATCACTAAGAAGAGGAATGACGACTCGATGATCGTCGGTTGTTTCATTAATGAAAGGACAAAGATCACTGCAATGACTCCACTTAATATAAAGAAGATCATGTCATTCGTGACCAACATCGTGCAACTCGCTACAAATAGAGGCACCGACGCAAACACCAAAAAGTTGAGATGTGGTGTCAACACAATTAAATAGAGTGCCATCGGTAACACAATAATGAACATCTGTTCCGTTTCTAAATACGTGAAGATGGACGCTATCAGCGTGATCATCGACGCAAAAGAAATGAGGATTGGGTCGTCTCCCTTCGGCGACGTGATGAAGTGGACAAACACAAAAAGCAGTGGTGTGTACATCTCGAGTGTTGGGACAAAGTAAACCACTGCGTAGGTGGTGACGGGGATTGTCATAAACCCAAGCGTCGATGAAAAGATGTTCAACACTATTTTCAAATTCTCTTTCGTGACCTTCCCAAACTCTTTGACTAAGTCGAAGTTGAATGCAACACAGATGATATACAGATTCGTGTATAACAGTAATGAGACAAAGGTCAAAAGGGTGTTAATCGTCTTCTCCATCGTCAACAAGACATTTAAAAAAATCGAGAGGAAGAAGAAGAAGAGTAACACGGTGAATGGAATCGCTGCTTTAAAACTTAATGTGTTCCTATTCACATTGTCATAGATCATTAACCCTCCTATTAACAATAACACAGTCGTTGGGACTCCACCATATAAACAACTGACGACGGAAAGTAAGATCGCATGAACTATCATACGATAATTCGAAAGACGAAAAACAGGCTTCTTCTCTACCGTTTCAACTTGGACTACTGGGTCGTTCATTTTTATGATATTTAAGTTCGTTTTTTCTTAGTTCCTTTTTTTACTCAGTGACATTTTTTATTTGTTTGTTCGAAATATCATATTGACTAAACATTCTATTGTATACTATTAAATAGTATACTCTTTACTATAGAGTTTTAATTATATAAGTATCAGTTCATTACTATATATGTTATTCTCAAAAAAATAAAATAAAAAAACAACTAGTTTATTTATAGTTGTTTTATAATATAAAGATTAGTTAATAAAAGAAAAAACAAAAAAGAGTTTGACGAATGATTCAGAAAAACAAATAAAAGGAGAAAAAGTGACACGTGTCGTCAAATAGTTATCAATAATAATACAAAACTCAAAATTTTTTAATTTAAATATAAATAATAATTTTGTTAATTATTAATAGTATTTCTATTTTAGTTTCTATTAAATAAAAGAACAAATGCAATTTTGAGAATTGAAATTGCAATGGTGGCGATTGTTTAAATTATAATAGTTTAAATGTAGTATCTGAAACTATAATTTAACTATACGAACTAAACCGGATAACTTGGAACTTAAATAGAAGCAAAAAACTGGAATTTGTAGACCAATGGCTGAAGAAACCTTCATGAAAGAAATGAAAGAGACGTTTGACGAGCTTGACACTGACCACTCCGGGACTATCGACTTTGAAGAGTTCCACCGTGCTTTGGGAAAAGATCTTCAAAGTAAAGACGTTGAGTCCTTCAAAATGTTCTTTTCTTTGGCTGACTCTGATGAAAATGGTGCTTTGGACTTTCCAGAATTTTTAAAGTTAATGACAGCTCTCGATGCTATGCCAGATAACTCAGATAAAACACTCTATGAAACATTGTTCAGACTTATTGATGATGATAACAGTGGCACTCTTGAAACAAACGAACTCGCTCGTTTCATGAGAGTTGCTAAAAAGGGAATGAGTGACGAAGAAATTAAAACCGCTTTAAATGTCATGGATGAAGACTCAGACGGACATGTTACTATGTCTGAATTCGTCAGTTTCTTTGCTTAATTAAGTTTCACACTTCTTTTTCTATTTTTTAGTTGTCACCAAAACACCCTTCATCATTTTGTTATTAAATTGTTATTTGAACTATGTAATAGTTACAATTCAGTGTTTAAAATATTTGGAACAATTTTGACAAACAGTCATGGAAATCAGGTTTCAAAGTATCATTATTTATAAATTATTGAAAACAAAACTTTTAAGAACCAATAAAATTGTAATAAAACACAAATTGTTATTTATTTTAATACAATTATAATAGTAATTGAATAACGAGTAGAGTCAATATAGATAGAATTTAGTAAATTATAGAAAGTACTAAAGCCAATGCAGCGAAGTTTTTTCTTCCAAACTAACAGTCTGGGTATCGAATCCCGGTTAGTGCGTTTTTATTATTAATTATTATTAATAATTTTAATTATAATTATATTATATTAATTATATTAATTATATTAATAATATTAATTATATTAAATTTCTTTTTGACAATACTGAAAACAAAAAACTGTTTTATTTATACAGTTATATGACTTATTACTTATTATAGTATATTTATTTAAACTATATAAAATATTTATAGCATCTTGTTCATATCTTAATTGTATCAAAAGAATAAAAATTCTGTTAGATAATTAATAGTTAAATATAATCATTCAAGTATATTTCAATTATCATTACTAATAATTAAACCAAAAAAGTGATTTATTTAACTATTTGTTTCTTTTAAACCAAAACCACTCGAAAATAGCAGAATATGTCTTTGCCAGAATTCAAAACGATTTTGTTATACTCCGACGATGGTGCTTCGAAAATATGTTTAAAAGAAACAGAAAAGATGTTTTCATTATTATTTCCCCACTCCAAAGTCATTCGAATCACTGCAACTGATGTTCTCAACACCAATTGGCAGAGTATTGCTGATCTCTTTGTCATGCCCGGAGGTGCTGACCGCCCATATAATAGGAACTTAGGTGAAGCTGGGAGTAAGTTAATACGACAGTATGTAGAAATGGGTGGAAAGTATCTTGGGATCTGTGCTGGCGCTTATTTTGCGTGCGATCGGTTTGAGTTCAACAAACACATAGAAGGTGAAGAAGAAGTTTGTGAGGAGCGTTCGCTCAAGTTTTTCGATGGGATGGCATTTGGGCCTTTATACCCCAACTTTAAAGAAAATTTGGAGACGGGGGCGGTTGTAGTTCCGATCTTTTATAATGAAACTCAATGTTCTATTTACTATAATGGAGGATGTGCTTTTGTTCATAACGACGACAAGTCAAGTGTCACTCATACTGATAATGTCGTGGCTTTCTATGAGAATGGGATGAATGCAGTTTATGTTAAAACTATAGGAAAAGGGAAAGTGGTACTCTCAGGACCACATTTTGAGATCTCAGGAGAGTATTGTAAGTCAATTAAACTACTTGATGAGAATACTTCTGTTGATACTTTTGACCAACAGCGAATTTCTTTTGCGAATTATGTGCTGAGTTTCTTTTAATTACATTTTTTTTCACGTTGTTGTTTAATAAAGAATTGTAATGAGTGATGTTTATCATACATTATCTAATTATAGAACTTTATTAACTCTATAATATTCATAAAAGAATGAAACTTGAAGCTTTCTACTTAATAAATGTGACTTTATATCTGGAAACAATGAAAGATGTCATCACCTTTCTTTTGATTAACAAAAAGTGTTATGAAGTTGTGCAACACCTTCAAGTCAATCCTTGGCTGAACAATGCAATTGATATCGAGCTCTTTTATACATTGTTTGCTCCATTCACTTTGAATTGTAATAATTTTCCTATTGATGTTATTTATATTGAAAAGGCTCAGTGTATTAGAAATCTATGTATAGCACAATCCGCTTCAAATTCGATGTTAAAAAAGATTTCTCCAATTCTCTTTTCTAAATTTCGTAATTTTGATATTGAATTGAATACAACAGAAATTGTTCGTAATGTATTAGAAAACGTGTCTCATAATTACAATTTGATTTGTTCGCCATCAGTATTTACCATTTTTGTTGAAATGTTTAAAGAAAAGAAATTACCAAAAGAGGTCTTTCCAAATAAGGTGTGTATCGAGTTTATAAAAGCACCAAATTTTGGGATGGAAAAGTCCATTTTTGACACTAAAGATGCACTTATTGATGAAGAAGAAATTGTCAAAATCATTGATAACAGTGCAGTGGACTTTCATACAAAAATTGTATGTGACTGGACGGCATGTAATTATTACACAAAATACACAAGTAAAATGCAACATTGTGGCCATTATATGGGGAGTGTTGTGAACGTTGGAGAGTACAAAAAAATCAAATTGGTTAAACCGAATAATGGCATCATTTTTAACATAAGTGAACACAATAGTTTTCAGAGTTTAAATAGTGATAAAATATGTCTGGAGTTGTTGCAATTGTGTTCAGCATGTTTAGTACCAAAAGTCACATTTAGAATGATGTACAATTCTATGTTTGATTTTAGTTCATTTGTATGTGACAATTCCATCAAGTCGTTTTGTGTGGAATACACCTATTTTGATACTCGAAAAGATCATTTTGCTTATGTAATAATGCCCAAAATATTTGAAGCAGAAGAAATGGAAATACACCAAATTTCTTTAATAAGTGAAATCAAATACCCCACAGTCAAAAAAGTAACAATGTATTCACATTGCTGTTTTTTATTAAAAAAGAACAAATTTAATCAAGAATTGGAGACTAAATTAACAGCGGAGCGTTATAACAGTATTTCTTTCTTTCCATTCGAAAATGTTGAAGAAATTAAAGTGTATTGTGTTGAACAATTTCAGTTCGATTTGTTTCATTTGAACTTTTTAAAAAAATTGGTGTTTATTGATATTAAAAAATCTGAAATTGAAATTCCACCAAAAGCTCTTCGACATTTGAAAGTAAAAAAATGCACATCTGTCAATTTTTTGTTTGAAGTCACTGAAAAAGTCTCTTTGAAATTTGAAAGTTGTATTGACATTACAATTAATGCCCAAAAGAAAAACGGAAAAATGTCTATTGTGATAATAAAATGTGAACAATTTCGCTTTCAAACAGAAATTGATTATATAAAATCACTAAATTGTGTTGAATGTAAAACAATCACTTTTTGTAAAACCGTAACATGCAAATCACTTGTTTTAAATAACACATTTTTATCTTCAAACTTTTTCATGTTGTTATCTGTTGAAAGAATTTCTTTGCAAAATGTGAAACTTAGTGACAATACATTTTCGCTAAAAACTACAAAATTCTTGGAATTGTATTCTCTGACTAATGAAAAATTGTCTTTGGATATTCCAAAATGTGAAGAACTACAAATTTGGTATTGTATAAATTGCTACTTTAAATTGGAAACAGGTCAATTAAAGAAAATTTTTCTTATAAAAAATAAGAATGTGACTTTAAATAGTAATATGAGTGAGATTGAAAGGTGCTTTACAAGTGAAAATAAAAATATTGTTATTGAAGACATTAAACAAAAACAAGTGTGGGATGTTCAACACCAAACTGAAGTCTTTGATTTTGCCATAAAAACACATCCAATTCTTAAAACAACACAACCACGTGTTGTATTTGCATCTTGTTATTTTAAGCAGTTTGACATCAAAATTGATCACGTTGTTGACTTTACTCTGTTTAAATACTTTGGTAGCAAATTTCCAATTGAAAATGTTACGTTTGGAACATTAAGAATTTCACATTGCAGGTTTTACAACATGAATACTCATAATAATTGTCCATTTCGTGTCCAACCCAGAAACTCGGAATTTGGTCAAAAAAAACGATAAAAATGTAGCGTGTCACTATTTAAGTTGTTATTTAAGTTTGCCACTCAATTTTAGTGTTCATGTGAACACAAAAAGACTTAAAATAATAAAAAGTGCTACTGTTTTACTGAACTCGAACACTTTATTTGAAGAGATAGAAGTAATCCAATCAGAAGTAGCGTTAAATATAAATTATATCAATTTAATTGCAATAGCACGAAAATATACTGCAACTTCGAATGTATCAAGTATTAACAAAATATACATTGAAAATTCAACTTTCACTGAAAACGGCTTTTCACCAATAAAACACGTCGAATTGAAAAATGTTGATTTGAACAAAATAGATTCAGACCTATTGAAAAGGTGTATTAAAACAGTTAACATGGAAGATATTAAATGTGAACCAAATTACACTGTGACAATTGGATCAAAATTTGTTAATTTTAAAACATGTGAAGGCTTTGATTCTTTCATTACAAATACTCCAAACCGGGTCACTATTGAAAATTGCAAAGACATGGTCGTTGGAGTAACAAAGAATGAGAATGTTGATATTGACAAGTGCGAGAACGTCATTGTTCATATTAAAAGGTGTTATTAATACCCATTTGGAGCGTCTAAAGGTATCTTTATATCAATGATATCGTCTATTTATTCAATTGGTGTTATTCTTTACTTTATTAAGAATTATAACGACAAAACTTCAACACAATATTGTAAGTTCAAATGAATTAAGTTAGTCAACTTGGTTTCAAGCTTGGTTAACCATGTTGTTCAAATCTGTCTTGCTTGCACCAGTAAATTTCTTAACAACATCGCCTCCTTTAAAGAGAACAAAGGTTGGCATACTTCTGACTCCATACTTAATGCATACTTCTTGGCCTTGGTCGACATCGACTTTCACAAATTTGAGGTTGGTGTGTTTCTTAGCAAGGTCTTCGAAGATTGGTCCCCTTTTTGTTATTATGTCATTCGTTATACTAAATTTCATTAATGAAAATATAGTGATACATATGAATAAGTGATAATAGCATTTAAACAAACATAAGTTGGCATGGACCACACCACGTCGCAAAGAAGTCAACGATGACGGTATGTTCCTTTGTGAGTGCGTCAAGTTCAGCAAGTGTATTCACGTGGATAATTGCCATTTCTTTCTTGTGAATTTTTAAGCTTTAATTTCTTTTTATTCCACCATTTCAATTCTTCTCAAATTATCTCTGTCTCGATCTCTTTACTTTCTTCACTTTGACTTCATTGTATAGCTTTTTTGTATTAAATTATTACTATTTTTACTAATTTGTTTCATTTATTTCTATAAATATGTTTATTCTAGTTCTTTTAATTAAATAGGTATTATCGAATTATTTATTTTTATGAAAAATATGTTCTGGACTTTAAACTTGATGATAATTATAATTCTTGCAATGATGTTTTATATTATTTAAGTTATTTTACAATTTGACTTAAATCGTAAAATAACTTAAAAAAAATTATTTTTTGAAGTTATTTTTTTTTAATTTTTTAATTAAAACAATTAATAGTATTACTTATATTCTTTTTTAATTAATAATAAATAAACCATTAGATTTTTAAAAAATAACTAATAATATAAATAATGTATATATTATAATCTAATTATAATTTAATTAAAAACAAAGTTAATAATACTACATACAAAATATAGTTATAAATCATAAATTTACCATTAAAAAAAATAAAAACTAAAAAAAATCTGAAGATTAGACAAATGAAACGCGTCTATATAAGCAACTTTTCAATGAGACAAATTGTTGGATTGTGCAATGTCGTCACAACAAAATATTCAACAAAGTTG
>NW_004443648.1:1284295-1293884 GCF_000330505.1 Entamoeba invadens IP1 | reverse complement strand
GTGTCTGTGCCGACTCGTGTGATGGTGGTAAACACTTCTTTACTTCCCGACCATAACTCGATGTCGGATCGAAGTAAAATGATAGCGATTGATGACTCAATAGTGTTTGGAGAAGTCTCTCGATTTCTGTGTAACGACTGCGGACTTGATTTTAAGAAGAGGTTTGGGAGTTTCAAATTCAACTGGATGGAGCCTTTCAATAATACCGAATTTCTGATGTTTGGTGAAGAAGTCATTAAGGTGGTCAAGAGTTTGGATGTCATGGACTACGCAAGAAGGAAACAAATCGTCGTGAAACTCGAACCACAAAATCCCCAAATCAGACAACTCTTTCAAAGGACTCACCACCTCAGCAGTTGGTTAAATACACACGAAGAAGTCATTTTAAAATCTAATATGAAGATTCTCCAATTCATGAAAATCCACACATTCGACAACAAGTGCGAAAACGAAATATTTCAGAACTTTGAGAATGCAGAAAGAGTCGAATCGCTAAAACGAAAGGACCGAACTAAACGGAAATTACTGGGGTGGTACACAAAGCCCAAACAACCACAATTTGATATGTGACGTGTTTGCCATTTTGAAATAGAACTTAAAGATATTGTAATTCATTATATTTAAATAGAATCAACTGATTTATTTACCAAATTTAATCGTATATTTCAATTTAACAAGACTTGTGTTGTGGTATTTAATTTGAAAAGTTTCATAAAGGCGATTTTAACACTTTAAATAACATCGAACACCATTCAAGTGGTTTAAAATTCGGGAAATCTTGAGTTTATTTTATTTATTTCCGATTTTTAAAAGGTTTATTATGTGCATAACATTACACAAGCCAAAAAGGGAAAAACATCAAAAATTGGTTATATATCCTTTTAAAAACAGGTCTATTGACAAACTTGGGTGTTTTGTAAGTATTAATAGAAAAAAACAATCAAATACACAATATATATATATTTTGAGGTTAAAATATCGACTTTTCAATAAAGTGCTCTTATGTTAATTGTTGAACGAATTTCTGTGATTATAAACACATGAAGATGAAGCCAAAACTCAATTCAAATTAATTAATTGATATGTACTACTTACTGTTGTTATTCTTTTTATTTTCTAATATTCACGCTGATGTGTGTTTCGAAATTGACACACAAAACAATTGCATTAAAGATGGAGAACCTCAGTGTGAAGGTTCGGTTATTATTAGTTCAAATTTTCCAAACACTATATGTGAAAATGGGTTTAAAGGCAACACTAAGATAACCAATATAACACTTCAAGGACTAAATCCATTGAATGTAAAAAACTCTGCTTTTGAAGGTGCAACACATTTAAACTCTGTTATTTCTAATGCTGGAATTGCTTCACTTGGACAACTTTCATTTAAGTGGTGTACTTCACTCACTTCTATTGATATCTCTAATGTTCTGATAATTCCAAAACATTGTTTTGAAAGGTGCACTTCTTTACAACTGACAACAGACTTGTGTAAAGTTATAATTTTTGAAGACTTTGCCTTTGCTGATAGTAATGTTCAACGTCTTACCTTCGGAAAAGAACTACAAAAGATTGGTGATGGTGCCTTTCAGTGTACTCAAATAGTCACTGTTACGTTACCATCAGATCCTCAAATAAAATTCGGCGGTGGAGTGTTTTCGGCATGTGGTCTGTTAACTACTGTGGATGTTGGAAGAACAACTGAAATACCCGATTACACGTTTTCTGCATGTGTCAATTTAACAACACTTTTGAACTCTGAAAGAGTCACTTCTTTTGGTGTTCATGCTTTTTTGTGGTCCTCCTTGTCGTCAATCAAATTTGGTAAACACCTCAAATTTCTTGGAAAAGAAGCATTTTCGTTTACTTTACTGAAAACAGTTGAATTACCAAATTCAGTAGAAGTGTTTGAAGATGGTGTTTTTGAAGCTTGTGGAGAAATCGAAAGTGTCACTGTCACAGACAATATTGATATACCACAAATGACTTTTTCTGCTTGTACTAAACTGAAAAGAGTGGATGGCTTTAACAAAATAAATTCATTTGGAGGATTCTCATTTGCAAACACCAAATTAAAAGAAATTACATTTGGAGATCACGTGAAAAACATTTCTAAAGATGCATTTCGACTATTAGAAATTGTATCAGTCACTTTTGGTAACAATCCAATTGAACACTTTGGAATAGGTGTTTTCGAGTGGATTGCTTCCCTTGAGACTGTCAATCTTGGGGGTCTTACTGCAATACCAGATTTGACATTTAAAGGGTGTACATCTTTAACAAAAGTTGTTAATTTAGACAAAATAACTTCTTTTGGAATTTCGTGTTTTGAAAGTGTTCCTTTGACACAAATAACATTTTCAAATGATGTTACTCGATTTGGAAATTACGCATTCAAAAATGTTCAAATCACTTCATTGGCGTTACCTTCTGTACAAATTAAAGACTTTGGAAATGGCGTATTTGAAAATGTTATTACGCTTGAAAGCTTGGATTTGGGAGGAAATATTTTTATTCCAGATAACACATTCAAAAATTGTTCAAACCTTTCTCATGTAAAGGGAGCACAAAATGTTGTTTCATTTGGAAACAGCTCCTTTGAAAATACAATAATATCTGATGTTCAATTTTCTGAATTACTTGAAAATATTGGAGATCATGCGTTCAAAAACACATTACTCTCTACAGTTATACTTCCTAGGTTGCCGTTGAATTCATTTGGAATTGGAACATTTGAAAACAACATAAAGTTAAAAAATGTCATTGTTGGAGGAACAACAAAACTTCCAAAAGACACTTTTAAAAATTGTTTGGAACTCAATGTAGTGTCAAATCTCACTCAAGTAACTTCGTTTGGAGAAAGTTGTTTTGAAAAGACTTTGATTACCAATTTTGAATATGGAAATTCTATAACAGAAATTGGTGATTTTGCATTTAAAGGAACACAAATCAGTGTAGTCAAATTACCAAAAATTGTTAAAATTGGAAATGCAATTTACGAAAACTGTGAATCACTTGAAAACGTTGATTTTGGTAAAAACACAATAATTCCACATGATACATTTAAAGGTTGTAAAAGTTTATTGTTACTCAATGGTACAGAGTTTGTTTCTAAAATTGAAAAGGGGGCTTTTACAAACACCAAAAAACTCGAGTCGATTAATATGTATAATCTTCTAGTGTTCTTAGAAGATCCTCTCGATTCACAGAAAAATTTATTTTTCCATGGAAGTGAGCAACCAAAAATACTTCCAAATAATCCATATTTGAATATTAATTTGAAGATATTTGTTACTGAAAAGTACACAAATGACAAATTTGGAAATAACACGGTCACCAAATTAAATTGCACCAAATCACAGTTTATTGATGTTTCAACAGACACACCATCATGCAAAAATTGCAAAAACGACACTGCTACTTTAGATGGAGATAATTATTATTGTGACATAAACACGACCAATTGTTTTCAAACTCTTGACAATTGTCGAATTTGCATCAACGGGAAATGTTTACAATGTAAAGATGAATATTATTTATTTACCCCAAACAACATTTGTTTACTAGAATGTCCAGATGGTTATTATAACGGAATGATTTTCTGTGAGAAATGTAAAACACATTACAAGATTCCATGTGAAGACTATGAATGTGAGAGATGTACAAATAACGTTCTTTCAACATTTGTTGTTATGAGTCTTCTTTTATTATTATTTACAATATAATACGTTGTTTTTTAAATTTTGTTTAAATAAAATATCATACCAATATACATTATTCTTGTTGATAATAACAAGTTACCATTATACTTCTTTGCGTTTCAAATAAAAAGTTAAAATTACATTTTAACATGAATAATTATTTAAAATGTGATGAACAAATAATTTAAATAAATGCGTTTGATTCTTCTTCTTCCTCCTCATCTTCATCTTCATTTTGATCCAAAACGTCATTATCTTCTTTATGTTCCACATCACTTGCCCTTGTTGGTTCAACACATTCTTCGTGTTTCTTTTCAATTGGTTGAATTTTTACTTCAATGCCATTTTCATGCACTTCTTTGTCAACTTTATCATTTGTTTCAACAATTTTTATATCATTTGATTCATTACCATCTTCTGTTGTCATACTTTGATTCTCTTTATTGATCACATCGACTTTATTATTCAAATCACTTGTATCTTTCTTCTCCACAATTTCTTCTTCTCTCTTCCCGAAAGAAAAGACTGGCTTAGTGAATACTTCACTCTTGAACAATTTATCACTCTGTTGAGTGATTTCATTGATTGAGGTATTCATCTTGTTAACCAAACTTGAAAATCCCCAGCCGGACTTTTCTTTCTCTTCGATTTTTATTTCTTCGACTCTCTCGACTTTCAACTCGAACTTCATTTCCTTGTAAGTCTCACCAATCCTTTTGAAATAATCGATCACGTCACTACTCTTCTGTATGTCTTCTAAAAGTTGTGGTGACTTTTCAAGGCTCTGATTAGTTCTATTTTGCTTAGTTTTAAGTATTTCAAACGCTCGATGTATAGCTTTGTAAAACTCGACTTGGTGATATGAAAATAATTCGTATAATTTCTGAACTACTTTAACCAATTCAATATGATATAACATGTCTCGACATGTATTCACCTTTTCTACTGCGTTTTGATATTTACTTTCCGCTTCATGACATGATATAACCAATTTGTTATATTTGGCTATCACTTTCATATCATTAGGTGTGGCTTCGACTTTCTTTTTCATGTCTTTTGTGTCTCTTAAATGTGTTAAATAAAACGCCTCAGACCTCAGCGCATATGAATTTAAATCGTCGTACACTTTCATTTTCTTTGCTCTCTCCAAAAGTATTTGCTTTTTCTGTGTCTCGATTTCTTTAAGTACATTACTTAATGGTTGTGATACTTCATTGATTAGCATTTGTCCCGTTTTTTGAGAGATGGCGGCTGTTGTTTCACATTCATTTTCCAATTCGTTTAAAACGTCTTGAATTGGTCTATATGTAACTTTGTATATATTAATATTATATTATATTATATTAGATACTATAATAAATTAAACAAACTGATTCATAGCTTCTTTACTATTAGTTTGTACACCAAACAATAAAATATTTTCCACATTTATCATCATCTTTTTACTACTTTCCATTTCAATAGTTCCGCGTTGTTCATAAAATTCAGAGTACTTTCGTGTGAGTTCTATAACGTCATCAACTCGTTTTATGATCTCTGGTAATTTTGTTGTGCAATTTAAGTAGATTTCTTTCTCGTCCATCTTTAAACAATTTACCAGATTGACGAATTCTATTCAACTTTTTCCAGTATATAAACTACGAATTAATTACAAATAATTTAGACAAAACTTATTATAATTGTTTTTTTTTTACTATAATCTATTATTAAATCATATTCCTATATTATTATTATACTATTTTTATTTACTAACTTTAAAAAGATAGTTAACAATAAAAAGTAATTTTTACTAATTAATTTAACTGAATGCTCAAATAGTTTATTTACTAATAAATATATACTACTAATTTTTCCAATCAAATTTGAAGACTTTGACATTAAAAGCGCCAATGAATTAAATGAAGTCAAGCATAGCGTCACTTTTAAGAACGATTTCTTGTGACAATTGAATAGCCTTAGTGACAGCTTCCACCGCTGCGTTATATGCGTTATATCTTTCGTCTCCTTGTACGAAGATGAGAGTATGTGTAATCGAGTCTATCTTCGCCTTAATAGTTCCCGCATTAATAAATTCCTCCAATGAGTTCTCCACGGTGATCAGAGAGTCTCCAAACATTTTTGCCATCAAATTCATATCGACGACGCTATATGCAAAGATATATTCTATATAGCACTTCGATCGAACCGTCGCTATAACACTTCCAATGTTCTGTCCAAAGTACAAATTGTATTTCATGTACTTCTCAAGTTGTCTGACGTCATTACAGATATTCGCAAATTTGTTTTGTTTATAGTCTTCAAGTAACACCACAAGCTCCGGCACCGTATTCGCCTGATTTCTGAATTTAGAGTTGTTTACTAAGTTTTCGACGTTGACCTTATGTTTTTGGGTGAGTAGTCCAATGAGTGTCCCAAAGATCGCGACGTCCTCAAAGCTCAGAAACTCCGAGAACTGCCATTTGTCCTTTTCCTCAAATGTTGTGACTGAATCCAGCAAATTGAACGCGTTCACAAAATTCTCTGTGCTCCGAATAGCCATAAAGAATGACATGAAGTTAATGAAAGCCGTATAAAACGCTTTGACGCTGTCATTCAAACTTTTCAACTTCTCCAAAAATGTGTTTGCCTGATGGAAGTTCTCGAGGAAGATGTTAAGTCGGATCAGGCGGTAATATCCTTTAGCTAATAATGTACTATTCTTGATATTCTCTATCGCTCCTAAACAGTTTTTAACGGCTTTGGCGTACTCCCCGTGACTCTCGTGGATGTCCGATAACTCAAACAGAAGTTCCGCCTTCTCGTCGTCTACGTAAACGGCTGAAATCCGACCTTCTAACTCTTTCACAGTGTCAAAGAGCTTCGACGCAGTCTCCTTCTTCCACTGCGGCTCGTCTAATGCAAGTTGCGAACTTAAGACTTCTTTCAGTTTGGCAAACGCACCAATGTTATTCAATCGCTGAGTGTATTCTATCGCAGCGGTGATTTTCTCCGGACTCGCAGCTTCGGTTGAAAGAATGTTGTAGTAACGAAGCATCCGTCCATATGATGAATATCCCTCAATGTATTTGTCCATCTTTATTTTCAAGTTCTGATTTGTTGTTCAACCAAGCGAATTGAGTTTGAGGTTTGATTTTTATTCCTCAAAAGCGCGTTTTATGGTTCTATTGTTTATTAATTGTTTATAGTTCTGTATTAGTACAGTGTTATATAATATATTAATACTATTTAAATAGTAAAATATAGTAAAATATAGTAAAATATAGTAAAATATAGTAAAATATAGTAAAATATAGTAAAATATTAAATAATGAATAAAAACTCGAAAATAGTATAATTTACTCAGTGATAATAGTTCTAAACTGATTGTGGAACTCTGTTGTTGTCACGTTGAACAATTGAAGTGTTCTAAAAAGTCCATTTATCTTCGCTTTTCTTTGGCACAATTTTAGAGCAGTAGCTTCAGAGTCTCCTACCCCACAATACGACCCATAGTTCTCATGAAAGACACCACTCTCTTTAAGTAAAAGTCTCACTTTAACTGAGACACAACATTCATATGCATTGTCTTTGGTATCCATCTGTTTGTTATATTAATAATATACTATATGTATTAATATTTAATAGTAAAAATGTTTTTACTATAAAATATAGAATTGTATTATTAATTATAGTAAAGTCCATTTACTATAGTAAGTACTATTTTAATAATTTATTAATAGTACAACAAACGAAATCGATTTCTGTCTTTGAAAAAGTCAGATCGTAGTCTTGTCCATTAAAAGCTCTTTTTAGAATTGCTCTGATTTTGTTTTGCTCTTCAGTGACTTCTTTGTCTTCCTCTTTCTTAGTTGGGAAGTTGCTCAACAACTTTTGAATTCTGTCATCATCCGTTTGGGGTTGTTTGTCACTGAGTTTGTCTGTTGTGGAGTGAAAAGGGGTTGGTGTGTTCCCAACGAGTTTGCTAATACGAGAAGAATCACTTTTATGTTCTTTTTGAATAAGTTCGACTTGGTCTAAAAGTTCTTCTTTGATTTTTATTGGCCCTTGCGTACATAACAACTCTTTTTTTGAAACACTTTTTTTGGGTTCTTCGATATATTGGGTGAGGTGTTGTGTTAATGACTGTGTAAAACTGGATTGTGTTGCCGATATCCTTGGCTTTTTTTCTTTGTCAATCTGTTGTGTACTTTTCATCGCTTATTGAGTATAATTGAGTTTTTTATTTATTTATTAAAACCAAAACCCAAAAAAGTTCATCAAAAAAATTATTTGTGTGGTTTTTTACTCATCAAATTGATTTTATCTGAACAAAATCGAAAATTTGAATTTGTGTGTCAAAAGAGTTAATTCACAAAATTAAAACAAAGTAAAATTATAGTAAAGTGTAACTATACACAATATCGTTACAAACAGACAACGCTTCAATGCGTAAGTCTGTAAATGTCATCGTTAATTTCTTTAAGGACGTCATTATAGTTTCCGCGAGCTTTAGTTTCGTCGAAGTATTTATTCATGACGTCATACAAAGCCGGTGAAATATATTTAAGTGAATTGATATCTTTCAAATCAGAGTCTTGAGATTTTTGGTCTTTTTTAAAGCCACTTTTTATATTATTAATTTTATCTCGTATTTGTGTTGAAGTTTTCGATACGGCAAGATCTAACGCAACGCTTGCAGAGATCGTTTTGTACATTTCATGTAAAGACATCACAGAAGGTTCTGTGAATTTCCAATAAAAATATTTCAGCAAAACGTATTTTGTCGTTTTTTCAGTCCAAGTTCTTGATGAGTTCATGTCGTCTTGACTTTCAGTCTTCTGGAAATTGCTCTGATAATTTTTTTGGAACGAGGCGAAAGAGGCGTCTGTTTGCGTCTTCGTAAGCTCTTCGTTTTGTCCAAATTTTTGGTCAAAAGATTTTTTACCTCCAAAACAAAGTGGTGAATGAAATGGCGGAATGACTGAGTAATTTCTGTTGTTCACAAAACGAAAGGCACTCATCAATGAACGAGGACGATCTTGGAAGCTTTGTGAGACAGACATCAAAAGACAAAAACGATTGTAGTTCACAAGAACCATTCGCACGCCAACGAAGGTTTTTGAATGTCCTTCGATTTTCTGTTTTCTTCGACCGCAGTTGTTTTTTTTCGTTTTAAAAAAAGTTTCACTAATTATTGCCAAAAAAATCAGTTTGGTGTGTTTTTGGCATTTTTTTATTTTTTATTTTTCGTTTTTCGTTTTTTAAACTTTGTTTCGTTGTTTTTGTTATAATTTATGGGTTTAATTTGTTGTTGAATTACTCCTCATTTGTTGGCTCTTTTATGTCAAATTTGCTTTTTGAGTTTTTATTTCTTTTGATGTTTGTCGAACTTATTTTTTATAAATATATTTTTTTATTATTTATAGTATAAAATATCTTGTAAATAGTTTATTGAAATAAGTTGATCTCAATATTTTTTTCGTTAATAAAAATTCAACTTAAAAAATTGTTTGGAAGATTCTTTCAATGTTTGTTTTATTTATTTGAAACCCGAAATTTTGAAGACAAATTTTTATTTCACAAACTATAACTAAACTATTTTTATATTTTTTATCATGTTTTATTCATTCATAACTTGAGTTATTTATTATAAATCTAATATACTACTATAGTTTATCATTATTAAAATAAATTCAACTACAAAATGGTAACTTATCTCTCGCCAAAAAATAACTTTTCGGAGTTGATTTTAAAACTATAATAATTATAATGTTTATTATATTTTTTTAATATATATTAATATATTATTAGTCATTAAAAAACAGGTTCATCAAGACCTATTATTTTGGTAATTGAGATATGTGACACATTAGTTTTATACTGTATATTAATAATTATATTTTTTAATA
>NW_004443648.1:1277074-1284195 GCF_000330505.1 Entamoeba invadens IP1 | reverse complement strand
GATGCATCTTGCATTCCAAGATCTACCATTCAGCAATGAAGAAGGCTCTTAAGACAAAATACCAGACGTTCCTTCAATGGTACCAATGGTCGGTCCACAAATGCCATTTTTCTAAATTGATAATTATTCTTCGAACCGTGCTATTTGTCTTATAAACTCTTTACTTTTGGGACTCGAGTTTTTTGAATTGAACTAACTATTTTTTGTGCTTAAATACAACAGTATTCCAATCTCACTTGTGATTGAGTGCTTATCATCGTCTAGTTTGTTTTTATTCATTATTGTTTTTTTTTAGTAAAACAATAATTTGGTGATTTTTAATACTTTATAGTTTGAAAAGCAATAAATTCAAAATATTAATTTTCCAATTGAAAAGTAACCTAAATATCTTATAGTTACTTAACAGGGTATATGGTTAACTAACTATAAGATATTTAGGTTACTTTTCAATTGGAAAATTAATATTTTGAATTTATTGCTTTTCAAACTATAAAGTATTAAAAATCACCAAATTATTGTTTTACTAAAAAAAAACAATAATGAATAAAAACAAACTAGACGATGATAAGCACTCAATCACAAGTGAGATTGGAATACTGTTGTATTTAAGCACAAAAAATAGTTAGTTCAATTCAAAAAACTCGAGTCCCAAAAGTAAAGAGTTTATAAGACAAATAGCACGGTTCGAAGAATTAATTATCAATTTAGAAAAATGGCATTTGTGGACCGACCATTGGTACCATT
The DNA here is from genome assembly GCF_000330505.1 of Entamoeba invadens IP1. Classification (NCBI taxonomy): domain Eukaryota; phylum Evosea; order Mastigamoebida; family Endamoebidae; genus Entamoeba; species Entamoeba invadens. Next base: position 1,283,451 of record NW_004443648.1, on the reverse strand, counting down.
GAAGGAACGTCTGGTATTTTTGTCTTAAGAGCCTTCTTCATTGCTGAAATGGTAGATCTTGGAATGCCAAGATGCATCACAACCATGTTTCTGTCTTGTGGTGACAAGTGGACCAAAACATGAGCCATCTGTTTCAAGATGATGTTGATCGTACGGGTGAGTCTGATCTCCTTGAGTTGCATGAACTGAAGCTCATGCTCTGATCCAAACAATTCCATTGGCGAGTTGCTGAAGTATCTTCTCCTCTGTGTCGCACGAAGATCAAATTTCGATCTGTATAACTCCTCTCTCAATTGCATGAATTTCATGTTCAATCCGTGTAAAACTTGCTCCGCTCTGAACGATTCCTGTTCCTCGACGTATGGGAGCTGTTGTCCGTACATGTTGATGAATGGCTGCGCACGCGCAAAAACGACCAAAAGTAAGATTGCAATCATCGTGTAAATATAATACACATTTTAAAGATCTGTTCTTTTGAGATCATCCCATGATTTTTCTGTTCGACAATCAGTTGTTTTAATGGTTTTTTCTAACATTAAATTTACTATTATAGACCTAAAACAAACATTTGTTTTTATTTATTTAACACATTTATTTTTATTATTAATATTATTTAACGAGTTAATTATTACAATGAAGTAATAGTAATCTTATATTTTAATTAATATTTATTATTTAAACGTTTTAATTTAATGTCTTTTATTTTTACCATAAAATATATATTTTATAATATTAAATTTTACTATAATAATAATAATAAAATTAACGCTATTTTAAATAAAAAAATACGTTAATTAAAATCTACACGAAAACAAATAAATCAAACAACAAAATAAAATTAGATTTTTTTCTTTATTAACTTTCAAATTTTATAAATTATTAATTAATTAATTTTAAATATTTATAATTTAATAATTTAATAATTTAATGAATAAAAAAGTTATTTATATCAAAAACAACCACATCAAACATTCAGTCTTATACTTCTAGTAAACTAATTATAATAAAACCATAATGAGTGTTCAAATAAATCACTTCAATTGCTCGTTGAACCACTTAATGTATTGTTCATTGAATACCTTAATATCCTCATTCTTCTCAATGATGTTATTTGAATATGGGAATCTAAGTAATCTACTAGTAATTCCTCTTCTCTGGAGTGCTTGGAAGAGAGAAATAGGTTGTGACTTATCGACAACGAAATCGAGATCTCCGTAAGAAATGAGAGTTGGTACCTTATAATTCGCGACATTTTTCATCGCGTCATTCTTAGCGTACCAGAATGGGTTTTCGTACTCTACGCCTTCATAAACGTGTTCGAAAGTGTATTGAGCGTCAGTGTAGTAATGAGATTTGATTGACAATATTGGAGCGTGGACAGCGGCGCACTTAAATAAGTCCGAATCCAACAAAGAAGGTACAATTCTTGATGCTCCAATAAGTCCGACCAGTGCAATTCGAGTCGAGTCAATATTATAATTATTGAGTTCTTTTACCATACTCTGAATGTCTTCAATTAACACGGCGTTATCTATTTGACCGTTTAATCGTATCTTTTCTCCATACCCAACACTTTGATGTCCATTCATTAATAACACAGCATACCCTTCACTCACTAATGTATAGGAGTTCATCACTTTATTAAACGAATCAATAGCAGTCCCATCTTCTTCATCATGGACAATCACTACAACAGGGACTTTCTCAGTGCTTTCTGGCTTAAATAATAATCCAAAGATTCTATCAGAGAGTGCGGCCATAGGTCTTACAATAATAGGTTTTGCGAGACTGTATTGAGTGTAATCGTTCAGTCGTGTTAAGACTTTAGAGGCACTCTTTTCATCGAAAAAATAGAGTTCACCCGGTTGGTAACTAAATGACTGTACGGCTACAATACAATCGCTCGAATCAGCACATTTGACTATATCAATCATTTCTATAGCTCCTTCTGTGTTAACATCAGAGGTACTCCACACTTTCCCTTCAACATCATACACCGCTTTATTCACACTTAACACCTCCCATCGATTATTCACTCCATAGACTTCAATAAGAGTCTCTGACTGTCCTATTTGAAGTTTTGGCGTCGAAACTCTGATAGTCCCATCATTAGTAATAACCTCTTTAGTCTCTCTATCAATAATAACTACTACTTTGATCCCAGCTCGCTCAAGAAGAGACGCCTTTCGAACAAACACTATATACTTCCCTGTTTTGGTCACCTTTGGAGACATCTGGTTCCCTCCCATCTCACACGTCACACACACAATGTCCGTCTTTCCAACACTCATCGTGTAAATGGACGATTTCTGGTACTTCGCTTTGTCGTCAGCAGTGGCAGTGGATTTCGCTTCGATAGCAATAAACGTCTCGTCTTCATTAATGTGATACGAAACAACTTCCCCAACAGTGGGAGTCACATCGACATAATTACTCAACGAGATCCGACCGGCCTCGTCTACTTTAATCTCCGCAGAAATGAGGTGGCTGTACATAGGAGTCCCGTCATCGGTTGTCGGGACATAAGCACTTCCCTGTCCAAAAGGAGTTTGTTTGAAGACGTGGTGGGACGTCGTCTTTCTCTTCAGTAACTCAGTGTATTTCTGTTCTGAAGCCATCACTTCCATCCCATAGAAAACTTGATGGAGGAAATAGACTCTATTTGATAAGATAGTTGGCTTTGTTAATGACAATTCGCTTGTAATGGAGTATTCCACTTCAGTGTCATCAATAGAGTACCATTTGCACTCATTGGAGGCATCACATTTGGTGTAAAAGACTTCGCCAAAGGTTTGACTGTACACAACTTCTTTCCCAACGTTGTCTGCAATTTGTATAGCCATATCAGCACCACTACAGTGTTAGTTCTATAATATACTAATGAAGTACTATACATTTTATTAATCATCATTAGATACTATAATATAGTTTGTAAAACTATTAAAATACTATACATGATCGAAGAGGAACAAACGAAGATGGAGTGACTTGATATAACGTATTTTTCTTTGTAACATCACCAGACTCGACAATATAATAGATGTTGTTGCGTTTGTCAGTCACCATCGAAACAACGTACTTTGTTTTGTTGAGGATATCGTCCGTCGTTAAGGAAAAGACTGCTGCTAAAAGAATAAAGAGCAGGAGCATTGGATTATTCAGTTCCGTACTTTTCATGTTTACTTCGATTTTCTGGATTTGGGCTTTCTATTTTTTGGTGACATTTTTCAGTTCGTCGAGGCGGTCCTTCTTCTTCTTTCTGTTGTTCTTCGCCCCTCGTCGGTAACTATTAACTATTTGTTATGGTTTGTTTATTATTAATAATAGTTTAATTTGGATAATAGTTTCAACAACTTTTAAAATTTTTTCAAGAATAAAAAATTCGATTATAAGGTTTTTTATTTAAAATAATCAAAATAAATATTTTAGTTATTTTATATGTAATAGTATATTTAAATTGAATAAAAATATTTTGGTTGATTTTCATCATATTTACGGTGATTATTTGTTTATAAAATACATAATAAAACCATTCAAAAAGAAAAGTTTTTTCACATTTTTTTTAGTTAAAAAAGCCATATTGACTAATAAATATCCCATCTTTTCAAACCTTTAAAAATATAATAAAAATACTATAATTAATAATAAATGAATGTCACAGAAACATTTTCTAATTTTCAAACATTTCAATTGAAAATTTCGTTGGACATAAAGAACTCGTTCACATCTTTTCTGTAATTAATTAGATGCGGTCATTCTTCCACCGTATTGAGGAACAAAAGGAAGTCCGTAAGACTACTACGGCATCAATAGAAAAAGTACGGCAATACCTAGTGACAAACAATTATAAGTTACTTCGCTATTTAATAAAAACTAATGCCGTTCTGATGTTACCACAACCCGCTGTTTTAAAGGACTTTCCTTTATCAAATGAATTTATAATCTTTCATTCAATTTACTTAAACACGTCAACAGGCAATTTTATCACACTGAATGGAGTCTATGGGAAAATTGAGAAGTCACAAATCAAACTATATCCGTTTCACGAAGCATCACATGAACGACTTACACAGGAACAACTCTCAACTCGGATGAGCAGTTTTCACGACTTAAATGTCTCTGCAACTTCAACATCGAAAATTGTCGACACGGACATCTTAGTGGACAGATCTGAGATCTTACCAATCCTCAATTTGAAGTCACTTTTGTATTATGAGACATGCGCGTGGATGTGGAGGAGAGGCTTTACAATGACTTTTAAAGAGAACAATGAGTTTTCGATCTATCGCGAGTTCCAACAAATTTTAGATACCATCCGAAGGGAGACTCCTTCCTTAACAAAAATAGAGAAGGAAAGTCACACAAAATACTTCTGCTGGGACTTCGACAAAAACACAAAAAGTTCGATGGTAAAACAAGAGGAAGATATGAAGAATTTTTATATGAAATTATTAATGCCCGAAAGTCAGGACTTAATCGCTCTGATTCAAAATTTCGTGAAGGGCTTCGTCCAGTTGGTCGAAGGAAAAGAATTTGAAAAACGAAAAATTTATATTAACGAGTGCATCAAATTAGCGAAGGAACGTGCTTTAAAAATTCATTTGTGGGTGGTCGACTGGGATGAAAATGGTTTTGTCAATAACATGAATCGACTCCTTATTAACAAATTATTTAAACATCTATGGCCACCCACAATTTCCTTATCTGAAAAGATATCTTTCGATAGTATAGAAAGTGATTCGTTTTGTTATACCTTGTCAAAGTCACATTCAAGGCTATTGCCCAAGCATTTTGGGATTGATGTGTTTGTTTTATTATATTATGCTTTATTATATAATATAATAAAAATATTAAACTATAATATATTATACTATACTATATAAAATAATTTATATTTTATAATTAATATATTAATAGTATAAAGTATAATATTTATATTATAATAATAGTACTAATCTCTAGCAATGAGAATGAACCAGGAATGAAAGAAGCAATGAAAATGCTGTTGAAAGTTGATAGTGTTTGTACCCCTATAGAAAAGATTATGTATATGTTTTGTTCGTTTAAGATATTAGAACAATTAATTCATTATCATTTTCGAGACAATGTTAGTGCGGACTTACTGTTTCCGCTCTGTCTATATATCACTTTGAAGTCGGCGTTACCGAATATCGACTCGACAATATTCTTCATTGAACAAATGCAGATGCAAATTAACTCGGAAATGATGTATTACTACTGCAATTTCTTGGCTTGTAAAGATTACATCTTGACGCTGTGTTACAATTCACTCAAAGACACGATGAGTATTCAAGAATATGAAACGGTATTTATGGAAGGGATGAACATATTGAAATGGCCCATCCCAAAGACACTTCTCGTCCCTCAAAAAATGACTATTCAAAAAGTGACCAAATTCGTTAATCAGTCCAGCGCTGTCCAAAGTGAGGAAATTTCAATTCAGTATTACTTGTCACTGCCACCAGACGAACTCACATCAGAAGACTTGCCTAATGTACTCCACTTACTCCAAGACTCATATGCTGAAGCAACTTAATCTATATTGTTACTAGTTGTTTTTTATTATATTGGTGTTAGGAAATTTGAAATACAAAGTTTTCATAATAATTCATAAAACCTAATAAATCTGGTTCATTTGATTTATAATAATAATTAAAATAGAATATATTGTTGTTTGAACATTTTTGACCAAATTAATTGATTGTACAAAAAATAGTTGGAAATAAATTATGTATTGAAATGGTTTATTATAGTATTTAACAATAATAAATAATTATTTATTATACTTAATAGCATTTTTATTATTTATTTGCTATAATTTTAAACAATAACAATAGTTAGAAATATTAAATAATGAACTAACAATTATAATTACTCACTTTTTGAAATTGACAAAATGATTTTAATGTGATGGAATAAACAGTAAATAAAAGGGGTGAAAATAACAAGTAATATAAGAAGCAACCCAACTCGAAAAAAATGGTTTATATTTCTTCTTTGTCTTTAGGGTCACCTTGTTGCTGTGTGTCATGATTCTGAGTGTTCTGGCTATTTGCCATCTGTTGAGCCATTTGCTGAACTTGTGGGTTGTTTGCAAGGTCGTTGAGGTTAGCGTTTCCCATCATGCTTTGTGCCATATTCATCATATTTGGGTTGTTCATCATATTTTGTGCCATTGACATCATCGCGGGGTTACTCATCATCGACTGTGCCATTTGTTGAATAGCCGGGTTACTAAGTAATCCACTGAGTAATCCCGAAAGGCCGCCTTGTTGATTTTGTTGTGGGTTTGGGATATTTTGTTGGGTGTTTTGTGGAGATGGTTCTTCTCTTTGTTCGGTCTGAGGCTGTTCGAC
>NW_004443648.1:1250008-1276974 GCF_000330505.1 Entamoeba invadens IP1 | reverse complement strand
ATGTCTTGTTTCGTCGACAAGTAAACTTCGTTGGTCGGGTCCAAGGAAAGCGCTTTGTCGATTGCCTCTTTGGCTTCGTTCAACTTCCCAAGTTTAACTCGAGCAACAGCAAGGCGGCCAAAACCCTTTGCAAACGACGGAGAAATCTCAACGCACTTTTCGCAGTCTCTCGACGCCAATTCGAAGTTCTCCAAATACGAGTAACATGCAGCTCTGTTCGAGTAATAAATGTGATTGAATGGGTTGCATGAAATCGCTTTTGAGTATTCGCAAATAGCTGTTGCATAGTCTTTTTTTATAAACAATTCATTTCCAGATATTTTGAATTCCTCAGCTTCCTTCAATTTCTCTGGCAAAACCTCTTCGAGTGTTTTCGGAACTTTGACTTGTGGAAGACGATGTAACTTGTCATAATTCTCCGCAAAATAGACTTCCGCTTTCTTCGACTTTTCCGCACGCTCCTCTTCACTTGTTGTTTTAAAAAAGCCTTTTTTTTCTAAAAGGCGAAGATACTTCGAATACACCTGTTCCTTTGTTGGGATTTCCATTGGATATTTTTGAGTTCGGGGTGAAAACCAATCAATTATAATAAAAATATTATTCAATTTATTATAATATAATCATAATATAATTATAATACAATTATAATATATTTATTATATATTTATTATTTATTTATAATATATTTATTATATATTTATTATATATTAATACTAAATTGTACATAATAAAAAATGTGTTCATATAGCCTTAGACACATCAACCCACCTCAATAACTTAAGAACTAAGCTATCTCAGCGTCAGGCTCGTCATCTTTTATATCATCACACAATAATATTTTTATTACCATTTTATGACAAAAACTTAATAATTTTAATTTGAATTATGGGGTATCAGAGTAGTAATTTTATAATAAAAATTAATTAAATTTTATTATTTAATTTATTTTTTATTTTTATAAATAAAACTTAATTAAATTAGATTTCATTGTTTTTCTCAAAATGTTATAGATTCAATTAAAATTAAATTGTATTATATATTACTTATTAACTTTTAATTAATTTCAAATTATTTACTATTATAAAATCAATATTAATAATGTTACAATAATTAAAACCTGTGTTAAAAAAATAGTTAAGTAAGTATAAATGAATAACTATAAAAAATTTCAAATACAATTTTATGGATAATAAAGAATATAATAAATAGATATTACAAATCATATAATATATAATATATGTAATATCTGATTATTAATTATAAAATAATTAAACAATTATTTTATTATTAGTTTAATAAAATAAACTCGAATACCACCAAATAAATAATTAATGTTGAAATATAAACTTTTTAATCTGTTGTTCTCAGCAGCATTTGTTGTGTTTAGGCAAAGCTGTGATAACGACCTTTTCGTCCTCTGGATGTATTTTAATAGCTTTTTTATACATCTCCGCCAATTTGTGAATGAAATTCATCAGTTGTTCACAAAATCCGTTACTCTCTTTAGCGGAAGTCTCTGTGAAGACGACGTTCATGTTTTGGCAATTTTGCGCATAAGTCACTCCCTCCTCTTTCGAGACATTTCGTTGTGTTGACAAGTCACTTTTATTCCCAACAAGAAAGATGTTCTTCGTTGTGTCTTTATACCCTCCATAATTCTTAAAGAGGTCAAGCCATTTCTTCGTTTGATCAAACGACTCTCTCGAGGTTATGTCATATACTACAACAGCACCAAGACAGTTTCTAAAGAGCATTGCTGGTATCGACTGATACCTCTCAAGCCCAGCTGTTTGTTATTTACTTGTTTCAAACTACCCATGACATAAAAACAAATTCTATATTATTTAGTTTATTACTATTATAGATACTATATTTAAACGACTGTATGGGGTGACGAAACAACAATAAAAATCAGCAAACCAGTATCACGAATTTCTATGCGAATGGTCTCGTCGTCCTGTTCGATCATTTTGTAAGACAAGTCGACACCTATAGTTGGTCGGATTAGTGGGTCGAAGACATTATTGATAAACAATTTCCGCAGTGACGATTTCCCAACGTTAGTTTCGCCGACCATAACAACTACGTGTCATATTTTGAAGAGCAGAGATTACTTTGAAAAGAAGAATATGTATTATTTAAGAGAGGAGCAAACTCTTGATTGCATATGTGTAATTTTCCATCAACGAGTGCAGTATTTAGTTTTTTTAACATGTTTAAATTCAACAAGTAAAGTTGTGGTGGTTGCCACAAAATCAACATTTCAAAAAGTCGAAAAGGGATTCAAAGAATGAACAAAAAGCAGTGCAATTTGTGCATCTTACTTGGTTTTGGTCATACTGTTTCTCATTCTTCTTATTCCAACAGTTTCCTGATTTATCGCACATTTTCGTGTGGAACATTATTCAAAAAAATTATAAAAATGGTAAAAAAATTTCTATTTCGAAGAGGTTGAGAAAAATTATAAAAATACTAAAATTCTTTATTTGACCAACAAAACCACAAAATAAGAAATTAAATAAGTAAAAATCAATAGCAAAGTCAATGTCTGACTAATTATTAACTTTAATTAAATAAATTAGTATATATAGTTTTATTTTTTTAATGTGATCAACTATGTCGACTGAGTAATTAATAACATCACAATATTAATAAGAATTTTATTCATATTGTCGTTTTGGCGAACGTGTGATAATAATTGATAATCAGAACTAAATGGGTATAATCTGATATCTTTTTGATTTATTGACAATCACAATTAAAACAAATTAAAACAATTTGGTGTATTATTTTGAAAGAAACTAATGGTGAATATTAACTTTGTTTTTGAACAACCGATATCGAGAGCTTATCAAGTTTGGAAATGGTGAATGTTTCAATTTATTAAGTCATTGAACACCATTCTGAAACCCCTATAAATTCACCTTTATAATTTAAAGAAGATTTTTTCAATAAAATTTATTTAAATTCCAATAAATCAAAGTCAAAACGTCAAACTTTTTTCATGTTCAAAACGATAATTTTTGAAGTGAAAACACTATCTTTTTCAAAATATCTTAGGTAAATAAACTCGAAATTAGAGGGGAAAAGTCTTGATCAAGTGACAACAATTCCAAAACGAGTAACTGAAAAATACAAAACGAAATACGCCGAGAGTCGAAAAGTAATTGCAGCTCCATATAAAGTAAAGTACTGTTAACTTCTATTCAATGGAATCTCCAGATTTTGCACAGCTTCGAAGAGAAAAGAATATCAAAGTTCTTAGCAATGCATTTCCTTCAATTCAAAAATCTTTTATAGAAAAGGCGTATGACAAGAATCACGAGAATTACGTTCAGACGTTAGACGTTCTTATTAATTATTTTGACACTTCTGATCTTGCTGCTGAGGATTTAGTTCTCTCTCCAGACTCTTCTTGTCCACAGAAAGAAACTAAAGCCAAAGACATACAACAGACTTCAATTCCTTCCAACAAGAACAAAATACATAAGAAGAGAATAGTGCAAAATGGGTACTCTACTGGTGATGTCAAAGAGATATCAATTAAAGGTGTTGTCATAACAAGAAGTGAAAAGAAAAGCACTTTGTCTAATAAAGAAAAGAAATTAAAGAAGAAGAAAGGCATATCAATCGTCCAAAAATTGATGCGTTCTATTAAGACGACTTTCAATACATCTAAACACAATGAAAACACTCAACAGAGTCATTTAAAAGAAAATAATAAACATAACACCTCAGACGACGCAGAAGACTCAGAAAAGCATTCAATATCAGCAGATGACGAAAAATTGAATCAAAACGTGTTGAAGACTTCGCAGAGCAAATTTCTGAATGCGGCACAGAAAGCACCAAATGCGTTGTCCGAAGAAAAGTCCGAGAAGTTGGAGACTCAAGTCCAAAACGCGATGAAAGGAGCTTGTTCGACAAAAGCACCACAAAACACAAAATCGGAAAAGGCTCCAAGCACGAAAATGAGTCGAAATAGCTCGATTTCTATTAGCAGTGTGTATACATCAGACTTTAATTCTCCAAGTGGAAAGGAGTGTGTAGGGGCTTTAGACACGACAATGCCAAAGTTAACAAAAATGAACGACCAAATTGAAATTTCCGTGTTTTCAAAGCAAGAGACGTCGTCCGAAGAAGTGTTGAAAAGAATTGTTTTGAGCGCAAAAAGTGTGAACAACTCAATAGAAGTGACTTATCACGTCCCGCAGTCTTTTATGAAAATGAGCTCATGGATTGGCTTGTACGACAAATACGAGATGGACACACGAAGAACGTTGGACTACAAATTCTGTGAAGGGAAGGCGGACGGATTTATAAAATTCGACAAACAGAAGTATGGGTGGTACGCTGTCAGACTGTTTCTAAATTCTTCTAAAGGAGATGAGTATATCCCAATCAAGTCTTCTGATGTATGTGTAGGCCCTGATGTCAAACTTTTAGCCTCCACAAAACTTGAAAATAGTAGAAAAGTCGTGCAGATGATCGTCTCAGGCTTAACTAAGAAATATTGGCTTGCAATTTATCGCGACAGTGAAGCGCCATATTCCAATGACGAGTACTTAATCAAATCCGACAAATTGAACCGCCCAAATATCGACTTAGATGTCACTGCCTTAAAAAAGGGGAAATATGAGTGTCGTGTATTTTGCAAACAGAGTTGTTATGGTAAAATGAAAGTGCGATGGCATTCGTGTGGAGCCGCACAATTTGAGTGTTAATAATGTGACTGTTTGTATGTACCTCCGGTGTCTTCTAAGGGTCCAAGTATAGTAAAATTATAGTAAAAGTATTATAAACAAGTTTTACTAGTCAATTTCGTTCATGAATTAAAAAAATCTTTCAAATTTCGACCACAATCGAAAAGGCTCTTTTCAAGACTTTTTAAAACTTTTTAAATCTGTTTGTGAAGAAATAATTAAAAATACTCCAAAGAACTTAAAAAAAGAAGATGGAAGACAACAAGCCACTTTTGACATCTGAAGTGAAGGGTGACGAGGGTGAGAAGTTAGTGAAAAATGACGAGAAAAACATCGAAGTAGTTGACGAGAAAAACACGGAGAAGAAGCACAACACAAAAGAAATGTTTTGGACGCTCTGGATGATCTTCGGAATGCTCAATTTCTTACTCTTTTTACTCGTCGTGACCTGTTGCATCTTTTTATCAACGCGATTGGATGGGTTTGTCGTGAAAATTGTTAACGAAGTCGACGTTGCGTTACCAAAGCAGTATCACATCCCATTGAATACTGTGGTGATACCCAAAGATCAAGCTTCAAGAGGGTCCTGTTGGATCTTTTCGACTATCGGGATGGTAGAGAGTAGTTATCGTAAATATGGAGTAGAGGCAGGGTTCTTAAATGAAAACGAGTATGTCCAATTCTCCGAACAAGCCTGTTTGTCTCTCTTTATCAAATCAAATCCATCTGGTGTCGTTTAACTATACTTTAATAATAAAGTAACAATTAATATATAATAAATAACCGACAGACGGCAAATTGATCTATGATTACTGCCAAGACCACAAAGAGATACCAATCTGTGACTATGGAGGGATGGGAATTAATCAAACGAGTGATGGGAGTGTCGAGTTTATATATTACTTAGGCGATGAAGCGAAGAAATTGATATTACCACATTCAGTGTGTGAGTATTACACACAAAGGGGGGATGGAGAGTTTCATTGTAATGACGAGAACCTTGCTGAGATCATTGCGACGAACCCGATCGACTTTAAAATTAAAGATATCAAAACGATGTACTCCATTAACGAAATCAAAAAGACGATGTTTGAACATCAAGGCCCGATCTCATATGGTCTTGCGACCGTCCAAAAAAGTTACTACTTTGAGTGCAATGAGTACAACCCCGATGTTAATACCTCCGTTTGCACAACGTGCGAGTTTCCGTGTTATCAAGCAGCATCTGGTCTTTATGTCCAAGACACGACGGGAGAGAAGTGTTGCACGCGAATTGGGTTGGCGTCGTATTCCAATGACGCGGTCTTTGATTTACATGGCGAAGTGATGGGCAGTGGAGGGCATGCGATGGTGATAGTTGGATGGAATGATGAGTTTAGGGTTGACCGAGACCAGAGCACTTATGTGAAAACAAAGGAAGAAGGGATTAATAGACAAGACGATGGCAATCAGTACTACAATCCTGTGAAAGGGGGTTTTATTATTAAAAACAGTTGGGGGTTAGTAGGGCATTCCATTCAATATTGGATGCAAAGTATTTCAGAAGCCAATGAAGCGTTAATCTGTCCACTAACTTTATCGATCAAAAATTGGTCTCCTGTAGATGCGGAGTGTCTGAAGACGAATTTGAAGTTCTCGGAGTGTGGCTTTGGGAAAGTCCGATACGTCGGAAGACAGAAGAAAAAGATTTTGGGAGGGGTCAAGTTGAGTTGTAGTCGATCATCAAATAAAGAAACGGATGTTAAGAAAATGACGTTATTAGGGTTTCCGGAATGTGGGGAAGACAATGCAAACGACTATGTGTATGCGTTAGTGGGGAAGCTGGTCGAAGACGACGAAGAAGGTACTTCGACAGTGAATTTGGTGTCTGAAATTCCGGAGGGAAGTGATACACAACGCCTTTACTCGATTGTCCGAGCAAAGTTGGGAGAAGACCAAGATACTGTGAGTGACGTCGAAGTCCTTCAAACAACACAAACGACACTTCAAATGTTGGAAAAGGTGTTTAAACCGTTTGCGGAGTTCAATGTAGATAACAGTGACTCGTGCGGATATTATTTCCAACCATACTCCACTATTCGTTTTTTGGTCAGTGACTATAAGGCTTGGGGATATGAATCTTACGCATTCTCATACCTCGATATACAATGGGAGAATTCTAGTTACCTCTTCGGTAATGAAAATAATCAAAACTATCAGTGGATCAAAAACTCAACAGTCAAATATGCATTCCCTGTGTTCGATGGGCCGTTCGGAGATATCACTGCTAATTGATTTCTAATTCAATAGGCAATCGTCGCCCACTTTTTTTAAAGCTCCAAAATTTTCAAATCGTTCGAAAATTATTTAAATGTCGTTTTAAGTTACTTCATATTTATTATAAGAATGAACGATTTTCATTATTTGAAATACCAAATTAAACTATAAATTAAACTATAAATTAAACTATAAATTAAACTATAAATTAAACTATAAATTAAACTATAAATTAAACTATAAAAGTAAAAAAAAAGAAAATAAGAACACAACGAAAAACATAGAACTTGAACTTAAAAAAGATCTTTGGAAAGATGCAGACTGACATTGAAACGCAGTTACTTGAAAATTTACAAGAGCTCCACAAATCACTTGATGAGTTCAGTAAGAGACACTTTGTAGTTACTTCCAAATTTTTGTATCAACTTGTTTGTTTCTTATAGAGACGTGTGTGTTGATTGATCAAAATGTGGTTGTGAGACATGTAAATAACATTCAGAAACAAATAGTCGAGACTACAAAGTTGGTAGTAGAAACCACTAAAATAGTCACGCGAGAAATCTTCATGGGGACGACTACATTAAGGAATGAATTAGTCCAACTTGCTATTGAAATGGTTGACGCTTATAGAAACGTTGAGAAATTGATGGAAACATTAAAATACAACATAACAGAGGAATCGACCCCTTCTGTTGTGATGACGAGCTGCCAAACTATTGCGATGAATGCGACATCGATTCTCCATATCTTCACGGGGTCTTCATTTAATCGACTTTATGAAGAAGTCCAACTCATCTTGTTTGTAGTTTCGATACCACTTTAAATGAATTATAATGACATGCAGAGAGTTGTTGAATCAAATTGATAGCACAACCATCACAAGTTACCAAACGTGCACTACCATATCAAAGGTATGTGTGTTACTCCACAGTCATCTGGATCACTTGATCTCTCAAGAGAAGTTATCGACGGACAAACCACACCAACTCCACGCACTCCACCATCTCCTCTCCGAGCAATTCGCGAACTTCATTTCCGCCTTTGATAAGTATCTAGTCAGTGGAAAGTCACAGGAACACGAAGAAACGGTGATGAAGACACAAAAGGAAATCATCAATTCGTTGAACACGGAAATTCAAATCATTTCGCCCATACATCCACTCAGTTCGCGGCCTTGGACAGGCACACGTTTGCGCGCTATTAAATTACTTGAGAGTGAAGACTATGAGGGCGTCACCCCGATCTTGTTAGCTTCTGATTTCCCAAATCAACGAGTGTTGCCGACGTTGGACTCGTTACAAACAAGTGTCTCTTCCCATGATTATACCGGCGCCGAGTATAACAAAGTCGAGTTATTGGAGTACTTCCAGACGTTTGAAGTTGGTGAGAAGAAGAGGTACCAAAACGACATTCAGCGCCAAGTGACGACGAAGATGTTACAGTCGACGTTGCACAAATACGAGTCGAAGTATTGGAAATTTACAGACAAACGTGATGTTGGGTCGTCGATGAGTTCATTAGAAGAAGCCTTGGTAGCTTCGAATGAAGAGGAAGACATTGTTATTCAGGAGATTCGCGAGATAGGGAATTGTTTGCGGTATGGGACTCCTAATGCGTTGTACTTACTTCCGAAATACGCCGAGAAATTAATGTTTCTTGGAGCACCAAAAGTCACTCTGTCAGACCCGTCAAGCCTTTTGAACGCATTTAGTCCGGAAAGTTTGGCAGAGGCGTTCACGCAACTTCCGCCACTTCCGACCATCGACGCACTTGTCTCGTTGCAAGAGATGATGATTGAGTTGATCATATTAGATATCTTGATCACATCGACGGAGTATCACCCGGACCAATTTGCGTACTTCTCGCAACGTGTGACGCGGTCTGTAGTTAAATTGTCGAGGTCTGCATTCTTCTTGGCGTATTTAGTGCAAAATCCGATGAAGCGGGAACAAGCGCTTTTAGCTGCGAAATCGTTGCAACAAGCCATCTCCGACATTTCGCTGTTTCTGAATGAATTGGTTCGAGTGAAAGCAAGAGAAGAGAAGGACTGGGTAGTCGTCCAAGACATCATTAAATTTGTCCGAGGTGTTCAAGTCCTCTCGTTCTTATCCAACCCGCCTCCCGTCTATAAAGCGTACACGTTACTTACGAATATAGTGAACGACGCAACGTCTCTGGAGGTCTACCGATTTGCAAATGTTGCGAGTGAAGTTGAGTTTCGAATAAAACTGTACTTTGACGAGTTTAAAGTGTGTGTCAATTCAGCGAACTGCAGTGCGGATTTGGTCCCGCCGACTATTGTCACTGAATTGAATTGTGCCATCGACCAACTCTCGTCGAACGACATTGTCCAAATTGGAAAGGAGATATTGAAAATGATGAAGAAGCATTATAATGGAGACTTGATACGAGCAAATCTCAATATTGCGACGATAGCGGCGCAATCCTCTGCGTCCGGTATCTTTGATAAGACGTTTGAGATGATCAAAGAGTCGATGAAAGCGTTTACACTCGACGAACAACTTCTGTTTAAAAGTCAGAAAGAGGAGTTCTACACGCGAGGGAAAGAGGTTCTTCGTGAACAGAAAGGGATAGAAGAGCTCTACTATGTGTCATCGTTACTTCGGAAGGCGCTTGACAATTGCTTCATAGTGGATGAAGTCAAAGGTACTCAAGCGTCATGCAGAGACGCTCGAGCCGCTATTTGCGAAGTCTTAAAGTGCGTTGTGAAACTTGTTGTCCCCCCAGAAGACGACAGTAAGAGGATGTACGCTAAGTTTGATGATCTCAGGAAATTCATGTCGATCAATAATTGGATGGACGCGATTCAAAGCGAACTGATCGCACTGTTCACGATATTCCATAGCGATAAGGATATGAAGGGAAGAATCTTTGCTACATTACAACTGGTCGAACTCATGTTGGACTTCTGCGCAACAGAACATTACAAACTAGGAATGCTCGAGGACCTGAAGAAAAGTGTCGCGTTCGAACTTGTTTATGTCAAATGGGGGTATCAAGACATCGCAGAAGTCGGGCAAACCATCGGCAATTTAATTGACTCGTACAATTAAACCGATGTCTTTTGAGTGGTACTTGGGTCAAAGTGAAAGAGTTTATATTTATAGTTTTAATACTATAAAATACTATATACAATAGTTTTTACGATTTTTTAAATGAATAATTAAAAAATGTTAAAAGAAAACTATACAAAATGAAATAAATAATCTTCAAAAAGATTGAGAGAATGACGTTTTCAAATCACTTTCTTTATTATAGAAGAAAAACTATTTAAATTCATTTCATGAGTTACAGAGTAGTTGTGATTGACAACCAAGGAATAGTCCGGGAAGACTCTGTGAAACAAGTCTTCGAGAACTGTGGAAAGATATCAAAAATCGAGGCATTTGAGTCTCAAAAGTTTTCTTTTTTTCTTGTTGATTTTTGTGACCTTCGTTCCGCGCAAACGTCACTGTTTTTAACAGGAACTTTGATTGATGGGAGTCGAATTGATGTCTCAGATTTTCAATCATTTCAAGAGAAGTACCCCGACCAATTTAAGCCAGTTGTGGTCATTGAAAATGAACAGATTGAAACAGACAAGTCCGAATTAAAAATTTCATTAAAAGAACTAAAACAAAGTGACCAGAACACACAGACAGACAGTACCAAACATGATAAAAATGAAATCGTCGAATCCGCTGAAAGTGCTTTGTACAAACTTCAGATGTTGATTGTAGATGGCGTATGTGGCGCACGAGACACTTATGACGAATTACTTCGAAAAGATGAGAAAAAAGACAAGTTTGAGGAAATGGATGTTAAGAAGACGGAACATAGTGAGTTCAAGCCTAACACTTTTATAGTCCAACAGAAGAAACCACAGAAACCTCTTCCACCACTTCCAACTAAATGATTCTGTGTATATTATAATAATATATATAATTATTTTATTATAATTATATAATTATTATGTTATATTTATAGTTTTTACTATATTTAAATAATTATATTATTATATTATTATATTATTATATTTATTATTAGTATTAGTATTATAGTATCTATTAGTTAAAGTATAATTAATTATTAATAAATATAACTTAAATGTTTCAAATGGAAGACAAAAGTGCAAGAGCAATTGCCCAATTCCAAAAACGCTCCACTGACTTACTCAACTTGATTTTTGTCAACAAAAAGTTCCAAAAAGCGGCTTTGAGTTTATCAACAAATCCATTTCCACTGACTGAAAATACAATTAAACTCTTTCCCGTTATGCAATATCAAACACTTTACAAGAATGGAGAAGACCGATTATCGAGCAATTGCGTCGTTTCTTATGAAATTGATTTTAAAACGGCGCAACATGAAGAAAAGAGACATAGTCGGTGTACTAAAGTGGTCTTAACTCTTAATGAGAAGAACATTTTACCAGAGATCCCTTCAATAGTTTCTACACTTGGGAAATATCTATTCAAAAACTTCGACAACTTCAAAAATCCACATTTTGTGGTCCCAACACAAATAACGAATATTGAAAATCACTGCTTTGAGGGATGTGATCAACTTTGTTCAATAGAATTTCCGCCCTTAATTAACACGTTGCGGAGTTATTGTTGTTATAAGTGTGCCAAATTGGATTTTGTTGGACTTCCAATGTATTTGGAGGAAATAGAAGACTTCGTCTTTACAAATTGCACTTCCCTCAAAAAAATTGTAATTCCAAGGAACGTCACAAAACTTGGGAAATATTTGTTTTATAACTGCCGTTCACTCTCTTCTATTTCTCTTCCAGAAAAGTTGGTTGTGCTCGACGAGTTTTGCTTTGGGTCTTGTGGAAAATTGAACGAATTGGTCTTACCAGAAACAGTTTCTTTTTTGGGTAACTCGTGCTTTGAGAACTGTTTTTCACTTAAGAAAGTTGTGTTTCCAAGTTTTTTCTATAAATTAAATAAAAGGGACATTGGGACTGTTGAGCAATCAACTCAACCAGTACAGTACTGTTGCGTGTGTGAAGACTTTTTCGAAGTAATGGAACAACTCACCACTGTTGAGTGTAACAAGCCAAAATTTGTTATTGGAGATCAGTGTTTCAATGGAACTCAAGTGGTTTTGTAGTCGATTAAAATAATTTCATTGTTTTGAATTGGTTTTAACGGATTTAAGGTGTTATATTATCTATTTATGTCGGTTAATATTTTTTTAACAACAGTTAATGATCGTACTTTTCAAATTTTAACCGAATGCCGATTGTAAAAAAGCATCTGTAATATACTTTATAAATGATAAAATAACTTTGTTACTTTCGTTAATGTATATATAACCTTTGTAAATTATTATTAAACTGTTCGTATGTATTATTTTGTTGTAGAAATTGGTTGTCTTTTTCAACAACAAAGCAAATTAACGTATACTCACTCTCTAACTCAATCACTCTCCACACATTAGCACTTTTTGGGGTAAAAATGGTTGTTTCGAAAGGGTAACATCATAATGTATATTTCAAGACGTTCTTTCAAGTCTGAAGAGAAATTCACCAAATACTTTTTATGAATACATATGTGTTAAATTTCACATTTTTTATGTAAACATAAAATAACTATTTTTACAATTAAAAAACTCCCCTCAAAAAGCATTTTATTTATTTTTGAATTCGTTGCCATTAATATTGTAAAAACAAAAAGGGTTAAACATGTAACTTATTTATATTTGGTTGCACTATAAAAAAAAATTACACTATAACTTACTTATGACTCAGTGTATTGGTAAACAAGCGACAATAATGTCCACAAAAAATAAAAATATAAAGGGTAATCGAGATATTTTAAATTTTTTTTAATGAAAAAATTGCTTTTTTGGACACAAAAATTTTAAGATTTACCCCAATCTATTAAAAAAAGTTCAAAAATACATTTTCACCAGATAAACAGTATTTTACATTTTTCATTCTTTGCCATCAATTACTAATTTTCAGTTTTTTTGTTATTACTAACCTATTAATTAATCATCTGTTTTTAAAAAAATTCAAAATATATAGACAAAAAAAAATACCCATCAAAGTGTAACCCACAAAAAGTTATTTTTTTTAAATAAAAGCGGGAGTTAAAAGTAATCATGTGATTTGTTCATATACTCAAATCATTGGGGTTATTTAAGATTATAACTAGTAAATAGTAAAAATAAGTTTGAACAGTTATAACTATTATATAATGATACTTTTTGTTATTAAATATTAGTTATTTATTTGCACCTTTTTTACACCCTCTTTTTTGAAAAAAATAAATTATCAAAATTTTTTAAAATATTTTTTCCCCAAAGAAAAAAATGCCGTTTTTTCCCATTTTTTTGTTTTTTGTGGTATTTTCCCGAATGTATTCAATTTGATTATACTGTTATTTCAAATATATGTTATATCGATTTTTATCACATTCGAAAAAATCAATAGATCGTTCAAAATTCATTAATAAAAATATAGTTTTTTAAATAATAATAAATACCAAAATGTTATGATTTTAGATTCTTTTTTAAACCTTGAATTGCTGATAATAAAAGAATCATATAAGTTATAATATTTTATAGTTTCTTTTTTCATCAAAAAAGAGATATCAGATCTGGAACTAAATCACTTTACAATAAGCACCAAAATAACTATTTTGTTCCCCAAAAACCATAACCCGATTGTGTAGTATTTTTCATTCCAAGTTAATAACATTTTAAAGCAATAACAGGGTGTTAGATAATAAGAGAGACATTTTTTGTGACTTCTTTCAACACCATCTAGGTTTATTGGCTTTATATCGGCACATTATTTATAAAGAATATCTAACCTCCTTCATACACACAAATCTATCACTGAATATATAATTTATATAATCATTATACTAATACCAAAACACTAGAGTCTGTTTTGCACTCAACAGTTGTTCAAAAAACACAAATTAATCGATATAAATAGAAAACAATACCAAGATGATTGGACAAGTTCCATTTGTTCTGAACCCAGAAGATTCTCTGCAATGTTTATCTTTCAAAAATAGAATTGTCGGTAACATTAAATGGTTCTTCGCACCAAGCCGCTGTAACTTAAAACACATTTAATTCTTATTGGCTTATTTTAGTTTTTTTATTAACAATAACTAGCTTAATAAATTAACTTCGTTTATTCAGGCTTTGTCCTCCTGCTTGGACAAGCCGATTGGAAAGGCTCTTTACCAGTAAAGTAGTGGGAATTACGACAAGATAGAAAAATAGAACAAACCGCGTCTTTGGTCATTTTTATCTTTTCATTCTTTAGGGGTACCGGTGCCATTATTCGGGAAGCCGGTTGGCTCAAATAGGGGCTATCTGCCTCTTTATTATAAAAAATAAGACCAAGTAGTGCAAAAGCAAGAGACTAGCTTCCAGCGCCTGGTTCGTTTGAGTTTGTAAAAAAGCAAAAAAACGCAAAATAAGTCTAAAAAAAGACGAAGACGAAAAATAACTTCCAATGACTTCATTCAGATGGAACTGTTCCAAATTTGAATGGCCGACTATAAAAACACAGCCCAATCTCTCAATTCATACAGTATGACAACTTCCAACTTCCACCGCAGCGTCCAACTCCCACTTGGAAAGTCCAGCGCAATCTCAATCGTGAAGTACACACGGTCCGAACTCTTCATCAAACCTTCCTTTAACAAGTTGTTAGAAGATGACACCTGTGACGACGAGTCCGACTTCGAGGTGTTCAACATTATCAACGGGATAGATAACGATGAGTTCTCATCATACATCTACCACGGGGAGTCTGTCATCAACACAGACCTTGCCCTTAGCCTGTAAATTCGGTGTGTCAAGCACGCTATTTATTAATAAATATGTTTTGTATTCTTCGGTCGACCGTTATTCATGTTTCTATGGCTTTAATTTTTATTACTATATTATTACTATATTAAAAAGCTATATATAGCAATAGTTCCAGAGTTTTTGAAGTTCTATTGACATTAACAAATATCTACTCCGCA
This sequence comes from Entamoeba invadens IP1, assembly GCF_000330505.1. NCBI lineage: Eukaryota > Evosea > Mastigamoebida > Endamoebidae > Entamoeba > Entamoeba invadens. The sequence goes on along the minus strand of NW_004443648.1, from coordinate 1,262,012 downwards.
CTTTTGTTTGACAAGTTTCGTTGTTGTGTTCTTTACTTGAATATATAAGAAATAATGATATATTATACTATACTGTATTATTATCTTGTAAATCATAAAGGAAACTGCAGTGAGTAGAAAACGTCATAATACATATGAAGGAAAAATAAGTGGAAAATGGTTGATCTTAATATTATCTGCACGAAAAAAGAGTCCAAATTCACTTTTGTTATTAGAGTAAAAAAGACGGAATTGTTTTTTTTTGTTGAACAAATTGGGTTTTTTGAAGATTCAAAATCTATGACCATTAACAAATTTGTTATGGTAATTATAGTTAAAAAATAATTAATTTAATAATATTATAACTATTAAAGGTGAGAACAATTTTTTTCGAATGAATTCCACAAATTTTATTGGTGGAATTCATTTTTTTCAATTTTCTTTTTTGAATAATTAAAAAAAATTAATTTAAATTTGAAGAAAAAAATTAAAAAAAAATCAAAAAAATATTTAACTTTCTAATAATTTATTTCAATTATTAAAATTCTTTGAACAATTGATTTAAACTATTTTTACTAATAAATTTACTATAAATAATACCAAAACAAATACTAATCCATAACATCAGCGCTTTTTGTTGCTTCCCACCGCAACAGAGATTGTGACGATCTTATCTTTGACATTCACCTTGTGATTACTCAACGCCTTTGTCTTTGAGACTTCATCTCTAAAGTCGACAAACCCATATCCGTTGTTCAGCCGGACTTTAACGACTGGTCCAAACTCCTTTTCAAAGACTTCTCTGATTTCGTTTGCGACGAGTCCCGCTGTTTTTCCGATGAAAATTGAGAACTCCGATGCTGGTGCTGTATTCTCATCTTTATCGAATTGCTCTCCGATTTGCGCGCGTCGTTTTGCGATGACGGAGTCCTTAGTGTGGATTTTGGTCTTTGTATTTTCGTTGACTCTGATGAAAGCGCTTTGTGTGGTGTACTCTCCCCCACAGACCATTCCGACTTTGTTGTTATTGTCTTCGAAGACCAAAAGGGAGAGTCTTGTGTTAGTGAGTAAATTGTAGATCTCGGTACACGTCTGTATAACACATATAATCTTCAAAGCGTCTGGCTCGATGATATAAATAGTTTTCTTGTCATAAATGATGATAAATGTGAAGTGTGAGATCGCATGGAGTTCCTCCCCTTTATAAGGCAAGTCGATCTTTTTATTTAACTTCTTTGAAAAGAGCTGAAACCCGCTAAGAAAGAACATCTCGCCTTTACAGAAACACAACGAGTTGATGGAAGGAATGGAAATATCTTTTGCAGTGATTGTTTGGACGTCCGATAAATTGGGCTCAAAGGTAGATACCTTTGAACTGTCAAAGACACACGCGCGACTAAATTGGTTGTTCACTAAGATGGTATTTCCAACAACCGGAATGGACTTCACTTGTTCGATCTTCTCAACTTCCTTCTCGTCCTTCGGAGAGGCCGTGTCGGTGCTCGAAATAATCCGATTCTGAGTCACCGCAGTCGACTCTAATACTAAGAACTCTTGACTCTCTAAAAACGCGTCGTTGCTCCACACAAAATCGACGACGTTGGTGAGAGACCCGACAAAAGTAAATTCGGGAAGTTGGTAGATGTGAACTATATTGTGAACAAAACAAGCGACGTAATGGGCAGTTGGTGATACAATCACTTTATCAGTCTCTTCGGGAAGCGCAATGTGAGATAAGATGACGTTAGTCTTGAGAGAATAAGAAAACAATGTGTTGGCATTGTCATGAATGTATAAATAATTCCCGTAACCATCCATACTCAAACTTTTGATTTGTTTTGGAAACCCAATCTCAAGTGAATGACTGAGGGAAAAATCTGTCATTATGAAATTCTTTTTTAATAGTTTTTTTTGTCTTTTTTTATAAGTCTTAAAGGTTTATTATATTTACTTTTTTAGTAATTAAAGTCTAATAATTTAATAATTTAGAAATGTTTTTTTATTTAAAATAGATAGTATAAATATTAAAATATATAATAAAGATCAATTATCAATTATAATTAATGTATACTATAATTTAGTTAATTAATTATAATGGATATATTAAATTAATATATACCTTAATTTATATAATATATATTTTATAAAAATATTAATAAAAATATTATATTTTTTAATTATTTTTTAACTAATTTATTTTTAACAAATCTAATAATAACAAAAGTGCCTTATTTTTTTTAAATTATATATTTATTTTAGATAAAAAAAGATATTCTATATTTTTGGGAAATTAAACAAAATAATAAAGTTATTAAAATAAATAATACTAATTTCATAATTTTAATTTGGGTTGAATCGAAGCATACAGTTGAATATCTAGTTAAACGAAAATTAACTAATTAATAATAAATCTTTTAAACCGCAAATCAGTTATTTTCATGAGCAAAATGAACGATTTGCGGGAGTTTTCTAGGAGTCTCCGAGTTGCACCGAGTTCGCTTTCATCTTCTTTTATTAATGCTTTTTTTCTTTCACAGACTCCAAAGGAAGATTTGTCGCTCACAAATCTTCGCCTTTTGGCGTCGAACCCGGGGCTCGAACGCGAGAAGACTATATGGCGACCGACGGACTCTTCCAAGGTCTTAGCGACCCGATGGAAAGTGTTTTTAAGTTGTTTGCCACCCCAACCTGAAGCTTGGGGATTAATAGACACAAACAAAGTCAAGCAGTACATTTCATTATGTAATCAGTACAAGTCGCAGTTGGCACTTTTAGAGTCTGAAAATCCGTTAGAAAGCTATGCGACGGAGACTGCGTGTAAAGAGCCGAAGAATGTCACCGACTCGTACTTGAGGAAAGCGATGTGGGAGATCAAAAAAGATGCCCGACGAACGCATTTTGACCAAAGTGTGTTAGAAAACCGGTATGTGTTACATAAGATATTACTTATCTATCAATTGTCGAAGGGATATGAGTATGTGCAAGGTTTGTGGATCTCTTCAATTCGTTGGTTCATTATATAAATTATATCATTGAAATAACTAAAAGGGATGAACGAGCTTGTTTCAATTCTCATCGATGTATTTTCAGAAACAAAAAGTGGGGTCGAGAGAGAGGCTGAGACATTTTACTTCTTTTGCGAGTTAATGGAGATCATGGGCGACTGGTTTAAAGACGGGACTGAAGGGTTGAGGTGGATGAAAAACCGGTGCGACTCAATTGAATCGATCTTGGAAACAAAGGATGAGGAACTTGCGATGCATTTGAAGGCTTGTGGGATGGAGATGCAACTCTTTTTGTTGTTTGTTGTTTTTATTATCTATTATTTCTTTAATATCATATTATTAATATTTATAGTAATATTTATAGTATTAATTATAGTATTAATTATAGTATTATTTATAGTAATTTATTATAGTAATTTATTATAGTAATTTATTATAATATTATAATTACCTGTTAATAACAGACAGACGATGGGTACGACTACTGTTTTGCCAGATCTTCCCACCACAAGTGATTAAAATGATGTGGGACGTCATTTTTGCGTTCAGTGGAAGGTTGTCGTTAGTTGATCATATATGTGTAGTGTTGATCATATTACAACGTGGGAAATTGTTAGAAGGAGATTTAACACATGCATATAGTGTGTTGTTCAATTACCCCATTGAAGAGTATTCCCCAGACTTAATATTGAATTTGGCACTTGCGAGTTGTATGTGGTTTGAACTTCCTTTGATCAGGAATTTGGACTTTAAACAGCGAGTGAGAGTGAAAGAGTCTTCATCGTTTTGGGGGAAGGTGAAGACCGAAATAGTACCTGTCCACGCTATCTCAACCAGTGGAAGTCGTTCGGTTGCTGTGTCACCACCACTCACACCTAAATTGAAAGCTGGAAACCAAGCAAATATCCTCGACAAGTTTTTCCAAATTGAAGATCATTTAAACACTGCACTAATTCTTCTTGAGTTTGTTTGTCACAACATTTTGTATTGTGTAAGTAAGTTTTATGGTTGACAACTAGAAATGACCCAATTGCCGCGAAGGAGGTAAAGAACGCTCTTGTTGATATCATCAAACTGAAAAACGACATCCAGTCCGAGGAGAATTTCTTCGTTATGTTTTAAAATAATATGTCATCTTATATCTTTTGAGGTATTCATTTTGTTTAGTAAATCTTTTATAGATGCAGTTTTTAATTATTAAAGCAATCTTGGTATACTGGTATCAACAATTCAATAGATACAAATGATTCTATTTAAACATCAATCACATGAATTGAGTTGTTAAGTATATAGAAATATTGTTGATTTGCTCGTGTTATTACATTTATATTCACATTGGTCACTTAATAACAATTTGAAAGAATAACATGTAAGTTAAATGAATTCTCAATGTATGTTTTAAATTGTTTATTCAAAAAAGAAACCAAAATTGGATATAAACTTCTTATTTAATAATTTAAAAATGGACAATTTCTAACAACAATTGTGGTAATATTTGTAATACCATTCACTTTTCGTAATAACGGACAATTTTGAACATGAATTTTATTCGTGTTTTTACTAACTGTGATTTCTTCAAGTAATTTGCAATTACCTATAACAATTTCTCTTACACTTTCTTCACAATACAGAAAAATAAATTTTTCTCTGAAAATGGTCGACTTTTTTAAATTGACATATTTTGATAAATTTTGTACCTTTTTTGAAATGCCAACGATTTTCATGTTAAAATTTCCACCTTCTATATAATCAAAAAACACGTCTTTTAATTTCAATTTTTTCACTGTTTTTGAGAGTGTCAATTTATCGAAATTTCTATCACTGCAAGTGGTAAAAAGTACAATTTCTTTGCACTTCAAAAAAGAGAGGTCTACTATTCGTGGATTTTCATTTCGGCTATTTTGCAATGAAATAAATGCCACGTCAACATCTGGGCATCTCAAAACATCATTTTCAGATTCTGGAAAACAAAACTCAATTGTTGATTTGCTGCATTTCCCACAAATAATTGTTTCATAAATATCACGTGTTATTTTAGTATTTTTAATGTAAAAAGTGGTGTTTTCTTTCGATATTTCTTTATCTTTTTGATTGTGTTTTTTATCTGTTTTTCCGATGTTACAAAACGACAATTTTACGTCTGGAAAGCGTCTTACAAAACATTCAAGTTTCTTCAGTTTTATAATTTCCACTTCATATGTTGAATTGTTGATTTTAATGCTTAAAGATGGAAAACACCCAATTTGCAAAGGATTTGATAAAAAGAATTTATTTGTCTTATTATTAACAAAGCGAATTTTCGAATAATACCCTGAAAATATATTTTTGTTCTTCAATTCCAAAATTTCTCTATTTAAAAAGTTTGAAAAATCCGTTTGAATAATATCAGTTGTTCCTTTTAATAAGCACTTAATTTTGGAATTTTTGACACTCTTAAATACACTTTTGTTTGTGTCTATAATCCTTTTAAATTTGAAATAATTTGTCTCTACATCTTTGTATGCGTTCTTCACAAAAAACTCGACGTTTTCACACTTTTCAAAATTTGTGTACTTGAAATCACATCCTTCTATTTTGATATTATCTGACTCGGATAATAACAAATAGCAACACTCTACGCCAACTATATCAACATTTTGTGTACGAAAAGTTGTTAATTTTGATATTCTCATTTTAGGGTTTTCAACTTTTTGTGTATTTGTGTTGTTCTTGATGCTAATATCCACTGATGTGTACACTCTAAGCCATACACAATATTTTTTGGAAACAAATGTAACACTCTCACAGTAATCAAAATCGGCATTTTCTGCGCTCACTAAGAAAACTTCAATTTTCTTGCATTCGACAAATAAAATTTTTTTAATGACATTCCCATAAATCTTGACGTTGTTTAATCGACGAAAACGCGTGTTATTTACTGAATTTACAGAAAGGTATATCACACGCAATTTTTCGATTTCCGAAAACAGTACAATTGGTGATTGAAGTGTCAATACATTATAAAAATTGTTATAATTTTGGTCCGCAGTTATTACGTTCAATAAATTTTCTGGGCATTTCATTATAGTGTTAGAGTCGTCAAGGCACAACGTGTCCACATTATATTTCCGGTTTTGACAATATTGTTTGACCGAGTCAAATTTGATAGAATTTTTATTTGACACAAATACTTCTCCTGTGAAGCGAGAGTTCCCAATAAAAAGTTCGTTGTTACTTATATCAGATGTTTCCACAGTCCCAAATTGCAACACAGAGATATGAGATTTTTCAAGTTTATACTTCAGATCTGATATTATGCCTTTGTAAATAAGCGAAAGTATATTACATTCCAATACAACAACAATTTTAAGAGGAGGAAGGTGCAAAGATCTTCTGGTTTCTGGTAGAGTCAAAATGTTTTCAATAAAGTCTGGCATCGCACAGCGCCAAAAGATTAGTGATGTTATCGTTTTGTTTGTAACAAGTTTTAAGATGTATGTAAATGATAGATTCCACTCGAAAACATTGAGGTGCAACAAATTTGTCATTTTATTGATATACTTTTTGTATGGTTTTGTGAAGTCCAAATACAAGTGAGTGATTTTCTGTATAGCATTTTTGTTGAGCTGAGCATGTTGTATTCGACAATTTGAAAACCTTCCTGTTGGAACAAGTCGCACAAACGTAACCCTTTTGACAACTTTTTCACATACTGTATTTTCTAACATAAAATCCGAGCATTGGAGGGTCTCAATCTTTGGAAATGCTTTTTCTATGAAATCAAAAATCAGTTTAAAAATGGGAAGTATTTGTTTTGGTGAAAATTCTATGAGAAAATGAGAAATTGTGATGTTGGGATTGATATGGAGACTTTCCAGACAACAGTTACATTTCTTATTAACCAAAATGAAAAATTTGAGAGAAGTGATGTCGTTTATGAATAATACTACATTCAATAAAAAGACATGTTCGAGTTTCGTCATTAAATGATTTATAAGTTGTTTCATTTTTATTTTAATGTACAAAATAATTTAAAATTATGAATGTTATATCAGTCTTATCAGATAAATTTAATACCAAAACAACTTATATTTAAATAGTATTTTCAAAGTTTTTTATATCAAAATATTTCAGTACCTAAAAAGTACAGAACAGGCTTTTCAAAATAATTATTAAAATGTGGTATTATAACGTACGAATTTATAAGAAAAAATGAATATTTTGGTTATTAAATGGTGACGTGGGTAATTGGGATTGTGGTTATAAAAACCTCTGGTACAGAACTAATCTTTAATAATTTATATTAGCATTCTTTATACTTATTTAAAAAAAATCAAACTTCACCTTTGAATAATTTTCCTGTATATCAACAAACAAATATAATGTTTTTCCCATTGTATTCAAACATAGTATTTATATAACAAACATTAAAAATCTTTGAATTTCATTTAAAATATGAATAAACTGGTGTTCGAAGCGGTACTTCTTGGTGAAGATGGTGTTGGTAAGAAAAACATTATCGATAGGTATGTTTATGGAGAATTTGACAGAATATATGAACCAACTAGAAGAGACAAATTTATTACAACTTTGACTGTTGAAAGTCAACTTATTGTTGTGGAATTTAACAAGATGTTTTTTTCAAGTTATTCTTTTTTGGATTATTATATCAGAAAAAGTAGCGTGTTCTTTTTGGTGTACTCAATAACTTCAATTTATTCATTTAAAAAAATACAAGAGATGAGAGACATGGTTATACAAATTAAATGTTGGGACAACAAAACAGGTTTACCTATTGTGTTATGTGGAAATAAATGTGACTTGGAAAGTGAAAGAAAAGTGACAACAGAAGAGGGTCAAAAATTGGCAGATGAATTTCAATGTGCATTCTTCGAAACATCTGCAAAAAACAATACAAATTTGGATGTAATGTTTCAAGTTGTTGTTAAGGATTTATTAAATTATTCCAAATCAATAAAAAGTTTAAATATAGAATTAACAAAACAAAAGAGTCATAACAAAAACATTGGCTGTTTGCTAGTATAAATCACTTTTATATATTTCATTGTTTTGCTCGATTTCTTATATATTAAATAACAATTTAAACTTTTTTGTTAGAAAGAATTGTTATAATTAAAAATGTAATTCATATGACAGTAATTTATTATTTTTTCATATAAACACATGTGTTGGTATCAAAGTCAATCCCAAAAATTGTTATATACCATGATGTTTCTTATTTTTGGTGTTATTTTTTTTAGTACTTGGTTGATGTTACATGTTTATACACATGAAGTTTCATATTTTTTTGATTATTTATCAAAAAGTAAGTTTAGTTGTTGGATAAAAATATAAAAAATAATAAACAAAAGATAATTATTTATAATATCTCGTTAACATGTAATTATTAACAAAAATACATTAAATAAAAATCATAGATATCAGTGTTGTTACACTGGTGAATTCATTATATTTGTTAAATTGATATTATTTCAACATAATCACATGGTTATTACACAATAATTAAAATATAAAAGAAACATTCAAATTTATTACAGATTCTATTTAAATCACATCTACAATCATGTATTTTTGAACGTCGTTGTACATCAACTATTTCGTTTTTAAATAGTTCTTATATTGAAATCTTTGTAAATAATTAAAAACGCCGTTTTTTTTCATGTTTAATAAAAAATTTCAATGTTATGATTAAACCCAATTTCAACAAATGGCAATTAATTTTGGTGTTGAAAACCAGCCCACCCAGTGGTCGTTCCCTTAAACTCTCCAAATAGATCTCCTCCAATTAAATTTGCACTTACTGTTTGTTTAAAAAGTTGACTTTTCTCTATTTTGACATTTGTAGAGTCGTGTTGTATAAAAGTGATATCTCCAATAGAAGATATGACAATATTATCACAATTTTCAACAACAATATCGACACCACTCAAAACCATTATTTCAATGTTTTGGCAATTTTTCAGTTTGATATTTTTACACTCAAATTTTGGCATATTGTTAATCTTAATATTAACAATTCCAATGAGTTCAACGTGCTGAGTTGTTATACTTATGTTCTTGTCAAAGAACGTTTGGTCGACATTTTGCATAACAAGTTCACCTATTGCGATCCCTGTGATATCTACATCTGAATTGAAAATGCCGCATTTTTCAAAAAACAGTTGTTTGTTCGTTTTAATTAATTCTCTGATTTTTTTAATTGTGACCTTCGAGTTTTCAATATGAATTGTGTTGATATTGTTTTTCACAAAGACTGCATTCACTTCGCACTTTTTGCATATTAAATTGACAAAATTTAAATATAAATCGTCTTTTACATTTGATGTGATACTTTCAAGTGTTAAATATTCGACTCTAGTGTTTCTTAAAAAATAAGTGGGATTAAATGTTGTCATTTTTAACGTGTTAATATAATCAACATTTGCGTTATTTTGATCAATAATTGCGAATAATGTGGTGAGATCTTTTTCATTCGAAATAACAATTTCTTCTTTTTTACAAGAACTTGGTTGAAGGCCTTTAGGAAGTGAACAGAAGTTGAGTGCAAATGAGAACTTTTCACTCAATTTTGAAAGTTTAGAGTAATCGCCTTCAAAATTGATGTGATGTGAATTTTCAATTTCTATTTCCTCGACACAATTCATCGCAAAAGTGAAATTCTCAATATCAGATATTGAAAATGTTTTAACGTTAGAGAAACACAACATTTTGTTTGGTGTAATTGTTGTTTGCAGCAATTTAATGTTCAAAATTGAATTGAAATTTTGGCCAAAAAAGTGGATATTAGATCTCTCAGAAATGAATTTTTCAATATGAGCAGTTTCTAATATACCAATAATACTATTAGTGCAATTAAATGATTTACAAGTGATATCAAGAAAAACAAAATTCTTACAAAACTCAGCAGAAATTTTTTCAATTATTCTGTTATTTTGTCGACCAAAAGTTGTGACAAAATTTGTAACATTTTTGAATTTGATTTCTCTGATGTGTTCACAACTTTCAAATGATATATTGAGGTTATTCGATATATCCAAAACAATTGTTTCGGCAAATGGAAATGGGAATTGGTTCATTCGATCATAAACCTTTTCTGATGGTGTTTCAACTGTTGTTATTTGACTTTCAAAGCTAAATACAAAATCTTCCCACCCAACAAACGTGCGTTTAATTTCGTCTTGTGTATTATACATTTCACTTCCATTATATTGTTTCAATTGTACCTCTGTGACATTTTTAATAAGAACACCATATTGAATACAAACTGAAACTTTTTCTAAAACAATTTTTCGTGGGAGGTTCTTCCCTATTATCACTTTTGAGTTTTTTCCTTGGAAATAAAAAGTTGAGTCAAGTGTATTAAAATTTATTTGTGTCGAGTCGAACAAAAGTGCATCATAAATTTCATTGTTTGGTGATCCATTAGTTTCAGAAATCGGTGCATTAAATTGTCCAATAGTTGTATTAAATTGTTGCATTAAATTTCGTTGTATATTCATAAAGAATGAGACATTTTGTGAGAAACTTTTCATGATAATTTCGTTGATTTTGTCGATGTTTTCTTGTGTTGCATAATCGTGGATTGTGAATTTAACATTTGAAGAAATTGGTTTACAAATATCCAAATTAGAGTTTATGTAATTTTCAGTGTAATTGTTGAACTTGGTGTATATGGAGAAATCCATATTTTTAGGGTTTCCCCATAATAAAATAATTTCTGTGTTATATTTTTTCATAGTTTCTTCAATTAATTTACACTCTAATGCTGGCATAATTTTAACTTTATTTGTATCACTCCAAATTGGTTGATTACTCCACATATTTGCATCACATTTTCTGAGAAATATCATTTTTGGGAACTTCATTTTGTTGATGTCGAGTTGTTCGAACTTCTCCAGAAATAATGGGAAGTATAATGAATGAATCGATAACACTTTTAACGATTCAAAAAGTTGTGTTTTGATTTGATCAACGTTGGTGATTTCAGCAGAATCAATTTTGTCTAATAGATCATTGGGGAAATTGTTATTTAACGAAACAAAACGGAAATGTTGAAGATCAGCAAGAGATTTTGTGGCATATTCATCACAACTGAATATTTTGTAATTCATATTCAAAGTAGTCAAAGGAAACATTTTTGAATATTTGATGATATCTACTGATGATATCAAAACTGGATTAATGTGCATAGAACATGCCAACTTAGCACAAGATTTGTTGATTTTTATGAAATTCATGACGTCGTTATATGTTTCAAGATAAAGATAAACGTTCATCAAGAATATTGGCTCAAGGCGTTTCATTTTGTATGTTTTTGAGTTACAATTCCGTATTCATGTTGAGATGTTTAAAACTTAATAACATTTGGTTGGTTAAACATTTTTAGTTCAATAATATTATTTTAATTGGTTTTTACAAAAACAGTAAAAATTTTTTATTTTAATCAATCAAAACATTTAATTTTTGCTTCCAAAGTTACTAAATTATAAAACCAAAAACATTAAAAAATACAATAATTGACATATTTTGAAACATGGTAAGTACAGTAAAACCTTCCAAGAGCGGGTTCTCTCAAGAGCGGGCATTTTTTAGACTGAAACTAAAAAGAGAGTTCTCTATAGAGCTGTAACTAAGGTTTGATTGGCTAAAAATGCCCACTCTTGAGAGGTTTTATTGTAGAATACAAATTCGAAACGAATAAGTTTTTCATTTAAAATATCAATTACGAGCCGAATTCAGTTGATATAACAAAAGTTGTTTTAGTAAATAAACATTGAGAACCCCATATAAACAATCCGAGACATAATTGTGTTGGTTGAGTGGTAATGTGTTATCCCTGAATCGGCACGATATACCAACTACTTTTAAATACAAAGAAATTTTAATTGAAAATAATATAAAATTATATCGTTTTTTCAGAAAATTTTAGTTATTTTTTGGATAATTAATAAGAAATGAATAATTTGAAATTACAAACTATTTTTAAATTTAATTTTAAATAAACGGTATACTTATTTGTA